>NC_135492.1:35041678-35252195 GCF_052094955.1 Ictidomys tridecemlineatus | reverse complement strand
TAAGAGGAGGAGTACAGATGATGAAGATGATGATGAAGGGGAGGAGGAGAATTGAGAAGGAAGAAAAGAGATTATGCTGATGAGGAGGAGGAAGAGAAGAAATGAGCAAAAGGAGTGATTAGGAGGACCAGGAGGAGGAGGAGAGGGAGGAGAGGAAGGAGCAGATGGAGGAGAACAATGAAGAGATAGAGGAGGTGGAGGAGATGGAGGAGGAGAAGGTGGAGGAGGAGGAGTTGGAAGAGGAGGAGAGTAGATGATGAAGGAGGAGAAGGAGGAGGAGAAGAAGCAACAGGAGGAGATGGAGGAGGAGAAAAAGGAGAAGTACAGGAGATGGAGAAAAAGAGGAGAGAGATGAGCAGGAGGAGTAGAAGATGAAACAGGAGGTGGAGAAGGAAGAGATGGAGGAGTAGAAGTAGTAGAGGGAAGAGACGAAGGAGGAGATAGAAGAGGAGGAGGTGGAGGAGAAAGAGATGGAGGAGGAGGAGAGATGATAATGACGATGATGATGATGATAAGGAGGAGGAGGAGGAGAGATGAGGAACAGTAGGAGAGATGATGATGAGGAGGAGGAGAAGAAACAAGAGGAGAGATAAAAGGAGGAGGAGAGAGGAGGAGGAGAAGGAGATGGAGCAGAAGGAAGAGGAGATGGAAGAGGAAGAGGAGATGGAGGAGGAGGAGGAGAGAGATGAGGAGGAGTAGGAGAAGCAGCATAAGTAGGAAGAGAAAACAAAGTAGGCGTGACACTAGGGTGTTGAAGAATGAGGGGAGAAGGAGGGGGAAGAGGAGAGGAAAGAGGAGTAGGATAGGGAGAAGAAGAGGAGGAGATGGAGGAGGAGGAAGAAAAGATGTAAGAGGGGGAGGAATGAAAAGAAGGAAAAGTAGAGAAAGGAAAAGGAGGAGAAGATAGAGGAGGAGGAGAGATGATGATGTTGATGAGGAGGAAGAGAGGAATGCATGAGAAAAAGGAGATGGAGAAGATGGAGGATGAGGAAGAATTGGAAGAGGAGAAGAGGAGATGAAAGAGGAGAAGATGGAGGGGTAGGAGGAGGAGGAGAGAGAGCAGAAAAAGTAGATGAAGAGAAGTAGGAGGAGGAGCCGGAGGAGGAGCCGGAGGAGGAGGAGATGCAGGGAGGAGGAGAAGATGCCGAAAAAAGGAGAAATATGAGATGGAGGATAAGGAGAAGAGAAAGGAAAAGGAGGAGGTTAGGAGGAGAATGAGTAGAAGATTGAGGAGAAGGTGAAGAAGAAGGAGGATATTGAGGAGGAGGAGAGAGAGATTAGGAAGAGAAGGAGAAGAAGCCGGAGAAGAAGGAGGAGGAGATGGAGGAGAGATGATGATGTTGAAGAGGAGAAGGAGGAGGACAAGGAGAACGAGGAGGAAGAGATGGAAAAATAGGAGGTGGAAAAGGAGAAGTAGCAGGAAAAGGAGGAAGAGAAGGAGAGTGAGGAGAAGGAGTGGGAGAGGTAGGAAGAAAAGAAAGGGGAGGAGGGGGAGGAGAAGGGGAGGAGGAGAAATGATGATGAGGAGGAGAAGGAGAAGGTGGAGGAAGAAGAGACGGAGGAGGAGGAGAGAGAGGAGAAGAGAAGAAGATAAATGACAAAAAAAGAGGAGATGGAGGAGAAAGAGGAGAAGTAGTGGGAGAAGGAGAGAAGGAAGAGGATGAAGAGGAGAAGGAGGAGGAGGAGGAGGAGAAGGAGGAGGAGGAGGAGGAGGAGATGGAGTAGAGATGATGATGTTGAATATGATGAGGAGAAGAAGAGAAGGAGGAATTGGAGGAGATAGGGAGAAGAAGGAGGAGGGAATGGACAAGGAGGAGGAGGAAGAGGAGAAGAAGGAGAAGGAGGATCAGAAAATGAGGAGGTGGAGGAAGAGGAGAGAGATGATGAGGAGGAGAAGATGGAGGAGGAGAAGGTTGAGGAGGAGGATAACAAGGAAGAGGAAGAGAAGAAGTAGAAGCAGGAGGAGTAGGAGAAGAAGGAGCAGGAGGAGATGGAGGAGTAGGAAGAGGTGAGATATTTGGAGGAGGAGGTGAATGAGCAGCAGGAGGAGGAGATGATGTAGGAGGAGGAGGAGGAGGAGAAGGAGGATCAGGAGATGGAGGAGGTGGAGGAAGAGGAAAGAGATGATAATGATAAGGAGATGGAGGAGGAGAAGTTGAGGAGGAGGATAACAAAGAAAAGGAAGAGGAGAAGTAGAAGCAGGAGGAGTAGGAGGAGAAGGAGCAGGAGGAGATGGAGGAGGAGGAAGAGGTGAGATATTCGGAGGAGGAAGTGAAGGAGCAGCAGGAGGAGGAGATGATGTAGGAGGAGGAGGAGGAGGAGGAGGAGGAGATGGAGGAGGAGAAGAAGGAGATGGAGAAGGAGGAGGAGAAGAAAGGAGGAGGAGGAGAGATGAAGATGATGATGAGGAGAAGAATGAGGAGAGGGCAGAGGGGGAGGAGAAGGAGGAGGAGGAGGCGGAGGTAGAGAAGGAAGAAAAAAAGATGGAGGAGGAGGAGGAGAATGAGGCATATTAGCATGGCATGTTTGTTACAATCAATGAAGCATTACTAAATTTTGTCCATGAGTCACTCAGATTTCCTGAGTTCCACTGGTGTAGGATTCTGCTTAAAGACCACCCACCTCCATGAAGGTAGCATGTCCCCTTTGGCTCTTCATCATGACAGTGCCTAGACTTCCTCATCTTTGATGACCTTGATAGCTTTTAGGAGCACTGGTCAGTTATGCTATAGGATCTCCCTCTACTGGAATTTGTCTAAAGTTTTTCTAATTATCATCCTGGGGTCACTGGTTTCTGGTAGAAGATGACAAAAATTAAAGAGAAATTTGTATCACACCATGGCAAGGGCACATGTCAACATGACCTGTCACTATTGACCTTGACCTTGATCAGCTGGACAAAAAAGGGTTTGTAAATTTTCTCCACTTTAAAGTTACCAGCATCAAATTTTTTTTTGGGGGGGGTACTGAAGATTAAACTCAGTGCATTCAACCACTGAGCCCCATTCCCAGGCCTATTTTGTATTTTAAGACAGGACCTCACTGAGTTGCTTAGCACCTCACTTTTGCTTGTAATATCCAAGCCTCATCCTTCCAAGTCAGTGGGATTACAGCAGAGCACCAGCAGGTGTTTTTTTTTTTTGTTTGTTTGTTTCTTTCTTTCTTTCTTTATTTTTATAATTTTATTTATCTATTTGTTTCTTTTTTGTGCTTAGTGATTTGAACCTTCATGCCAGGAGAGCTCTAAGTCACATTCCCAGCCCCCCAGCAGATATTTGAACTAATATTTTTTTTCTTCACTCTAGTAAAATGGTCTTCATGTTCATTGAAAAATAAAATAAAATGAAACCAAAAGAAATAGAGCTTCTTCTTTTCCTCCTCCTCCTCCTCTTCCTCCTCCTCCTCCTCCTCCTCCTCCTCCTCCTCTTCCTCCTTCTTTTTTGAGACAATGTCTTGCTGAATTGCTTATGGCCTTACTAAGTTACTGAGACTGGCCTAAACTTTGCTATCCTCCAGCTTCAGTCTCCCCATCCACTGGGATAACAGGTGTGTGCCACTGTGCCGTGCTTAGTAGCAGAGCATTGGAAAGCTTTCCCTCTGAATATCTGAGAAGAAAGCACTCTCCCCCTGAGAAGTGCATCCCTGCTGGCTTTCTGGACCAGATCATTTCTGAAGCAGTATATGAAGGGATTCAGCAGGCGTGACACTAGGGTGTTGAAGAAAGCCACTCTTTGGTTGAGGGTCAGGTGCCCAGTTTGAATGGGCTTCAGGTACATGATTATGAAGCTCCCATAGCTGAGCCAAACCACCAGCGTGTGGGAGGAGCAGGTAGAGAAGACCTTGCTGCGGCCCCCAGATACGGGCAGGTGCAGAACAGTGTGAATGATGCAGCAGTATGACAAAACCATCACAAGCACAGAGCTTACCAGGGTGCATATGGCCACCATGAAGCTGACCAGCTGAAGAATCCTGGTGTCATCACCCACCGGCTCCAGCAAGGGGGTGCTGTCATAAAAGAAGTGGTTGATGATGCGGGGACAGCAGAAGTGCAGGAAGAACATCCAGGCACACAGCACCCCAAGGACCAAGACGCTGGTGACCCAACAGGCCAGAACCAGCCAGCTGTACACCCAGGGCTTCATGAGAGTGGGATACTGCAGCAGGAAGCAGATGGCCAGGTACCGGTCACCAGACATAACAGCCTGTAGCAAGGACTCCACTGTGCCCAAGATGAAGTAGAGCCTTGTTTGCATAAAGCACCTGGCACGGGCAATGGTCTTGTGACCAGAGAGGAGGTGGGCCAGCATCTGAGGGGTGACCCTGGACGTGAACCCCACCTCCAGCAGGGAAAAATGGCGCAGGAAATAGTACATAGGAGTGTGCAGGCGGCGGTCTGCCAAGGTCAGGGTGATAATGAGCAGGTTGCCCAGGAGTGTTAGCATGTAATGACCAGGAGCACCGTGAAAAAAAGGAGCTGGGGCCCTCGCACATCTGTGACCCCTAAAAGCTCAAAATCCAGCACAGCAGTGAGGATGGTTTCATGAGGTGCCATTGCCAGGCTGGGAGTGGCTGCTCTCCTAGCCTGGTCCCTGTCCTTGCTCCTGGCCTATCTTTAGTCTCTTGGTCTATGTGGCTTTTTGGAAATGCAGAGTCAGTCAGTGCCTATCCTGCTGCTCTGTGGAGATGAGACAAGTTACATTTATTACATTGCTGGTCATGGTGTGGACACCACAGGAAAGCTGGCTTATGTAGCCCACAATGACATCACTTCAGGAAGTAATACTTACATTCATCATGAGACTTAGCACCTGCTTCCTCCAAGAAGACTGCTCTCTGATGAGTAAACACTGGGTGTGGTGCACACCTGTCATGCCAGGGACTCAGGAGGCTGAGGCAGGAGGTTCACCAGTTCAAAGTCAGCCTCAGCAAAAGCAAGGCAGTAAGCAACTCAGTGAGACCCTGTTTCTAAATAAAATACATAATAGGGTTGGGGATGGGGTTCAGTCGTTGAGTGCTCCTGAATTAAATCCACAGCAACCCCCTGCAAAAAGAAAAAAACAACAACAACCACAAAAATAAGAGAGATATAATGTGGGATACAAACAGGAGACACATATATACTTGAGCACTGTGTAGTAGTCACATTAAAAAAAAAAAAAACAGGAAAGCCAGGGTCTAGAGCAAACTGCTGTCATCCCAGGAGCTTGGGAGGCTGAGGCAGGAGGATCACAAGTTTAAGGCCAGTCTCAGCAACTTAGCGAGACCCTGTCTCATAATAAAAATAAATTCATAAATAAATAAATAAAAATATTCAGAGGTGTAGCTCTGAAGGGCCTGGCTGCCTGCTTCCCGGTCTTGTGGCTGAACATGTGCCTGGAATAGCTCCTGGTGATCAGCCAGGAGGAGGTGCTGTGGCCAGTGAAGGAAGAGGCGGACCACCTCCAGGATAGGTCCAGGACTCTCCCGCCCTCGTGGACAGCTTGTGCTTCCCTTACAGACTCTGGGGTGGGTGTACACGTGAACTCACTCCACCCTAAGACCTTTATCTTGATTGGCTCCTGTGCAGTATATAAGCTGTGTGTACTTCCTGAATAAATGAGATCCTGCTTCGACTCATCTCCCTGGCGCGTCTGATTGTCCTCCAGCGAGGGAGGGCTGGGTTCAGGCCACCAGTCGACCTTTACCTTTCTTGGCTTGTCTTGGTTGGGGCGTTCTTTCCCACTTCTCCCGCCAGTAAGGAGGAGATAGGGGACTAAAAACCCCAACATCTAGTGCCCGAACAGGGACACCGAACCCGGACACCAAACCCGGACGCCAAGGAAGAATCGGCGATCCAAGCCAAGGGAGTTTCAAGGTAAGGGTATCCCTGGAAAAGATGGGGCAATCTTATACTAAGTACAACGACCCTGACTGGGAAGCCATTGTTAAGGAGCCTCTTGGGTCACAGCGAGTCAGTCCTCTCACTGCCCAGGAGGAGAAAGATTCAAAAGCTTCCTCTGACAATGGCCTCCTAGATCTTTTTGATCCCTGGCCTGGTCCTCTGGGTTCCACACCAAGTTCCCCTGTTCCAGAACACATGATAGAGAGATGGGATGGGGAGTGGCCTCCACCATAATATCACCCCTCTCGCCACGGAAATTCTCCACCCTCTTGTGGAAACCTGGAAAAGCCGGGGAAGCTGCCATCTTGTATGGCTTTCCTGGTAAATGCTTATCCTGGGGGCCATAGACCGGCCTTATGGTATCCCTGGGAGGCCCAAGACTTGAAAGAACTCAAAAAGGCCGTCTCCAAGTATGGACCTAATTCATCCTGGGCCAAAACCCTCCTATCCTATGGGACACAATGAAAGCAGTTTTAAGAGGGAAATTCATCACCTGGAGGTCATTCCTCAAAAAAAGAAAAAAAAACAAATAAATGAACTCACACTTCATCTCAACACCCTAGAAAAGGAAAAGCAAAAAAACAGCAAATGTAGTAGAACACAAGAATTAATTAAAATCAGAGCAGAAAGCAACGAAATTGAAACAAAAAAAATTGAAAAAATTGATACAACTAAAAGATGGTTATTCAAAAAAATAAATAAGATCAACAGACCCTTAGCCATGCTAAAGAAGAGAAAGAATTCAAATTACTAACATACGGGATGAAAAAGACAATATCACAACGGACACTACAGAAATACAGAACATAATTAGAAAGTATTTTGAAAAGCTATATTCTAATAAAATAGAACATAGTGAAGATATCAATAAACTTCCTAAGTCATATGATCTGCCCAGACAGAGTCAGGAGGATACACGCAATTTAACAGACCAATTACAAAGGAGGAAATAGAAGAAGCCATCAAAAGACTACCAACTAAAAAAAGCCCAGGAACGGATGGGTATACAGCCGAGTTTTACAAAACCGTCAAAGAAGAATTAATACCAATACTTTTGAAGCTATTTCAAGAAATAGAAAAAGAAGGAGCTCTTCCAAATTCATTCTATGAGGCCAACATCACCCTGATACTGAAACCAGACAAAGACATTTCAAAGAAAGAAAATTACAGACCAATATCTCTAATAAACTTAGATGCAAAAATTCTCAACAAAATCCTGGTGAACCAGATAAAAAAGCATCTCAAAAAAATTTTGCATCATGATCAAGTAGGATTCATCCCCATGATGCAAGGCTGGTTCAATAAATGGAAATCAATTAATGTTATTCACCACATCAATAGACTTAAAGATAAGAACCACATGATCATCTCGATAGATACAGAAAAAGCATTCAACAAAGTACAGCATTCCTTTATGTTCAAAACACTAGAAAACAGGAACGTACCTCAACATTGTAAAAGCTATCTATGCTAAGCCTCAGGCTAGCATCATCCTGACTGGAGAAAAACAGAAGGCATTCCCTCTAAAATCTGGAACAAGACAGGGATGCCCTTTCTCATCACTTCTATTGAATTTAGTTCTTGAAATACTAGCCAGAGCAATTAGACTGACAAAAGAAATTAAAGGCATAAAAATAGGAAAAGAAGAACTTAAATTATCACTATTTGCGGATAATAGGATCCTATATCTAACAGACGCAAAAGGGTGTAGAAAGAAACAATTAGAGCTTATAAATTAATTCAGCAAAGTGGCAGGATATAAAATCAACACGCATAAATCAAAGGCATTCCTGTATATCAGTAATAAATCTTCTGAAATGCAAATGAGGAAAACCACTCCATTCACAATATCCTCAAAAAAAGAAAATACATGGGAATCAACCTAACAAAAGAGGTGAAAGATTTATACAATGAAAACTACAGAACCCTAAAGAGAGAAATAGAAGAAGATCTTAGAAGATTGAAAAATATACCCTTTTCATGGATAGGCAGAACTAACATCATCAAGATGGCGATGTTACCAAAAGTTCTCTAAAGTTTAATGCAATGCCAATCAAAATTCATATGGCATTTCTTGTAGAAATAGATAAAGAAATCATGAAATTCATATGGAAAAATAAAAGACCCAGAATAGCAAAAGAAACTCTAAGCAGGAAGTGTGAATCAGGTGGTATAGCGATACCAGATTTAAACTATAGTACAGAGCAATAGTAACAAAAACAGCATGGTACTTGTACGAAAACAGGCGGGTGGACCAATGGTACAGAATAGAGGACACAGAGACTAATCCACAAAGTTACAACTATCTTATATTTGATAAAGGGGCTAAAAGCTGCAATAGAGGAAGGATAACATCTTCAACAAATGGTGCTGGGAAAACTGGAAATTCATATGCAACAAAATGAAACTGAATCTCTTTCTCTCGCCAAGCACAAAAGTTAACTCAAAGTGGATCAAGGAGCTTGATATCAAATCAGAGACTCTGCGTCTGCTAGAAGAAAAAGTTGGCTCCAATCTACATATTGTGCGGTCAGGCTCCAAATTACTTAATAGGACACTCATAGCACAAGAGTTAATAACAAGAATAAACAAATGGGACTTACTTAAACTAAAAAGTTTTTTTCTCAGCAAGAGAAACAATAAGAGAGGAAAATAGGGAGCCTACATCCTGGGAACAAATTTTTACTCCTCACACTTCAGATAGAGCCCTAATATCCAGAGTATACAAAGAACTCAAAAAACTAAACAATAAGATAACAAATAACCCAATCAACATATGGGCCAAGGACCTGAACAAACACTTCTCAGAGGAGGACATAAAATCAATCAATAAATACATGAAAAAATGCTCATCATCTTTAGCAGTCTGAGAAATGCAAATCAAAACCACCCTAAGATACCATCTCACTCCAGAAAGATTGGCAGACATTATGAAGTCAAACAACAAGTGCTGGCAAAGATGTGGGGAAAAGTGTACACTTGTACATTGCTGGTGGGAATGCATATTGGTGTGACCAATTTGGAAAGCAGTATAGAGATTCCTTGGAAAGCTGGGAATGGAACCACCATTTGACCCAGCTATTCCCCTTCTTGGACTATTCCCTAAAGACCTTAAAAGAGCGTATTATAGGGATACTGCTACAATGATGTTCATAGCAGCATAATTCACAATAGCTAGACTGTGGAATCAACCCAGATGCCCTTCAATAGATGAATGGATAAAAAAGTGGCATTTATACACAATGGAGTATTACTCTATATTAAAAAATGACAAAATCATGGAATTTGCAGGGAAATTGATGGCACTAGAGCAGATTATGCTAAGTGAAGCTAGCCAATTCCTGAAAAAACAAATGCCAAATGTTATCTTTGATATAAAAAGAGCAACTAAGAAGAGAATAGGGAGGAAGAGCATGAGAAGATCACCATTAAACAGCAACAAGAATAGGGAGAGAAAGAGAGAGAGAAGAGAAATTGCATGGAAATGGAAGGAGACCCTCATGGTTATACGAAATTACATTCAAGAGAAAGTGAGAAAAAAGGGAAATAAACAAGGGGTAGAAATGAATTACAGTAGATGGGGTAGAGAGAGAAGATGGGAGGGGAAGGGGAGGGGAGGGGGGATAGTAGAGGATAGGACAGGCAGCAGCATACAACAGACACTAGTATGGCAATATGTAAATCAGTGGATGTGTAACCTATGTGATTCTGCAATCTGTATATGGGGTAAAAATTGGAGTTCATAACCCACTTAAATCAAAGTGTGACACATGATATGTCAAGAACTATGTAATGTTTTCAACAACCAACAATATATTTTTTAAAGGGAGGGAAGAACAAACTAATTGAAGTTAAAAGGCAAAAATAAACCCAAATGACTGAAAATGGAAATCATATCTGATTAACTAACATCTTTTAGTTCTGATAGGAATCAGCCAATTTTATGAGACTTTCAAATAAGAACTAACACCAACACCTCTCAAATCATTCCATGCAATAGAAGAGAAGGGAACTTTTCAAACTCATTTCATAAAGCTGGTATCACCCTGATACCAAAACCAGACAAAGACACACCAAGAAAAGCAACCTGAAACCAATAACCCTGATGAACTTAGATGCAAAAATTTTTAATAAAATTCTGGCAAAATGCCTACAAAATCATTTTAAAAATCTAGTGTCCTATGATCAAGAGGGGTTCATCTAAAAAATGCAAGTTTGGTTCAACGTAATAGAAATCAGTAAATGTAATACATCACATCAATAGACTTAGAGACAAGAATCATACTTTCTCAATAGATGCAGAAAAAAATTTGATAAAGCACAGCAAGCATTGATGTTCAAAATTCTAGAAGAACCAGGGATATAAGGAACATGTATTGTAAAAGCTATATATGCTAAACCCAATGCCAACATCATCCTAAATGGAAAGATTGAAAACATATTCTCTTGAAATACTGGTACAAGATAAGGATGCCTGTTTCAGCACTTCTTATTCAACATCATCTTGAAACTCTAGCCAGAGCAAGGGACAGAAGAAAGAAATTAAAGGAACATGAAGAGAAAAATAAGAACTCAAACTATCCTTATTTGCTGATCACATGATTCTATATTTAGAGAAACCAAAAATATCCACTAGAAAACTTCTAGAACTCACAAATCAATTTAGCAAAGTAGCGGGATGTAAAATCAACACCTATAATTCAATTGCATTCCTATACATCAGTGATGAATTGACTGAAAAAGAAATTAGGAAGACTACCCTATTCACAGTAGCCTCAAAATATATATATTTGGGAATCAATCAAAAGAGATAAAATACTTTAACAAGAAAAACACAGAACTCTAAAGAATAAAATTGAAGAATACCTCAGGAGATGGAAAGATCTTCCTTGATCTTAGAGAGGCAGAATTAACATTGTCAAAATGGCCATACTACCACAAGTGCTACACAGATTGAATAGAGTTCCTATTAAAATCCCAGTAACATTTTCCATAGAAATAGAAATAATCAGTCATAACATTCATTTGGAAAACACAAGAGGCCCAGCATAGCCAAACCAATCCTTAGCAAGAAAAATGAAGCAGGAAACATCACAATACCAGACCCTTAAGTTATACTACAGAGCTACAGTATCAAAAACGGCATGGTGTATGAGCACCAAGCAGACAGGTAGACCAATGGTAAGAACAGAAGACACAGAGACGAATCCACAGAAATACAGTGACCTCATACTAGACAAAGGTGCTGAAAACACACATTGGAGAAATTATAACCTCTCACAAAAATGGAGTGAGAAAAACTGGAAATCCACATGTAGCCACATGCAATTAAACCCTTGTCACTCAACCTGCACAAAACCCAACTCTAAGTGGATCAAGAACTTAAGCATTAGACCAGAGACCCAGAGACCCCAATCTACCTCATGTTGGCTTAGGAATCAACTTCCTCAATAAAACTCCTAAAGCACAAAAAGTTCAATCAAGAATAAATAAATGGCATTAAACCAAACTCAAAAGCTTTTTTACAGCAAGGGAAATGATCAAGAATGTGGGGGAGAGGATTTACAGAATGGGAGAACATCTTTGCCACCCACATCTCAGACAGAGCACTAATCTCCAGGATATAACTCAAAAAACTGAACACCAAGAAAACAAATAATCCATCAATGGGCAAAGAAAATGAGCAGACACTTCATAGAGAAATACCAACGGTCAACAAATATAGAAAAAATGTTAAATATTTCTTGAATTTTTTTTTCTAGCAATTAGAGAAATGCAAACTAAAACTATACCGGGATTTCATCTCATGCAGGTCAGAATGGCAATTATAAAGAATACAAGTAACAAGAAGTGTCGGTGAGGATGTGGGGGAAAAGTTACATTCATGCATGACTGTGGGACTGCAAAGTGGTGCAACCACTCTGGAAATCACGGTGGAGATTGCTCAGAAAACTAGGAATGGAACCACCACGTGGATTTAAAATCAGCGTACTATAGTGATGCAGGCACATCAATGTTAACACCAGCTCAACTCACAATTGCTCACTGCAAAATCAACACAGGTGTCCTTCACCAGATGAATGGGTGAAAAATATGTGCTACATACACACCATGGAATATACCTGAACAAAGAGGAGTGATACGCATTGCCAGTCAGTGGATGGAATGGGGGACTGTCATGCTAATGGGAGTTATTCAAACTCCTCAAACTAAAGAACCAATGCTTTCTCTAGTATGTGGATGCTATCTCACAATAAGTGGTGGGTAGGAAAGAATGGAAGTACATTGGATTTGTCAAAGGGGAATGATGAAAAGGGAGGGGCAATCTGAATATAGAAGACAGTAGAATGAAATGGACTTTACTTTTCTATGTGCACATAAATAAATGACCCCCACAAAAAATTTGTGAAATTCAAAAGATAACTCTTATTTGGTAGTGTTTGATGTCAGTTCTTGGTTTGGTGCCCTGTGTCACAGGATGACTCATGTACTCTCAAACTTTCTACATTCAAGTCCTAACTCTCAGACCTTGATACTGAGGTAACATTGGAAGGCAGAACCTTTACCAATATAGTTATGGTACATTCACACGAGTTCACATGGCTTTGTCCTAAAAAGGTGTTACTCACGTCCTTATAAGTTTTGGATTCAGACAATGCTCAGAAGGGAGACCAGAAAAGGATACAACCTCAGGTGGCTATCTGCAAGTCAAGAAGAAAGGACACAGGAGGAAGCAAATCTAAGAAACATTCATCATGGATTTCCAACCTTTTCAGCACTCAGTCTGTAGTATTCTGATCTGATAGCTGTAGCAATCCAGTACACACAGTAATGCTAAATTTGTAAAATGGAGGATGGATTTCTCCTTCCCAGGTGGAGGATATTTAGGAAATTCCTCTGTTGTTTTGGTAAATTTTATGTAAATATAAAAGTTTTCCTAAATAACCATTTTATATTAAATACCTGAATGAATCAAGGTTGGGTGGTGCATAACTGTTATTCCAGCAGCTTGGGAGACTGAGGCAGGAGGATCATAAGTTTGAGGCCAGCCTCAGCAACTTAGTGAGGCCCTAGGCAACTCAGTGAGGCCCTGTCTCTAAATAAAAATGCAAAGGGCTACGACTGGGGCTCAGAGATTAAGCACCCCTGGGTTCCATATTAATGCCCCCCCCCCAAAAAAAAAAACAGAAAACCAACCAACTAACAAACTGGAATGAACACCCTGCAGCCAAAATCTCCCCTCCTCACTTTTTTTTTTTTGATTTCAAGTTTCTTTTAATGGATCAAAAACCTGGGAATAAAACCAGAGACCCTGCATCTAATAAAAAATGTAGGCCCTAATCTCCAACATGTGGGATGAGGCTCCAACTTAGTTAATGCTATAGTATCCCTTGAAAATGGGATTTCCCCTTCCTCTACTGTTTTCTCTTTGCTTTCCACTGTACAAAGTCTAATCTGGGACAGAAAAGATCCATTCTTTATAGAACATATTAGGGCACATAGAGGATTGCCTGCAGCCCTCAGTTTGGGCAATGATTTAGCAGATAAAACTACACATGACATACATATTTTCTCTACACTAGAAGGAGCTACAAATTTGCTCCTCTGTGGTGATGCTCATTGGGGAACTTTTTTTGGCTCTGCCCACACGACCTAGCCAATTGGCCTCAAAAGCAGGAGGAGTGGGGGAGGTTGAGAGGCTTGTGGGAAGCCGGTGGTGGCAGTTGGGCTCTGAGAGTTTTTCCTGAGGAGCTGTGTGGTGTGGTGTGTGTGTTCTAAAAGTAAAGTTAGTTTCTGTTGACAAGTGGCTCCTGAATTATGCCCAGCCAGACTGCAGCATTGAGGCTTGACAGTTCACATCGTTCACATCTCCTAGCACATTACTGGGCACAGACCTAAGCCCACTGACCTGCCCATTGGTCTCCTGGCCCTGATTTACCTGGCAATTCTGCTCATCAATGGCTTTATAGCTTCGGACATTTTTATACCTCAGGGGGAAAGGTGGGATGACCTGACGTGTAAATTGCTCATCTGCCTGTACAGGTTGATGAGGGGCTTTTCCATCTGTGCCACCTGCCTGCTGAGTGTCCTCCAAGCCATCACCCTCAGCCCCAGGAGCTCCTGCTTGGCAAGGTTCAAACATAAATCCTCTCTTCACAACCTGTGTTTTTTTCTCTTCCTGTGGGTCATCTACTCGTCCTTCAGTAGTCATCTCTTCATCTCATTTGCTACTACCCCCAATTGGACCTCAGACAACTTTATGTACATCAAAGAATCCTGCTCCTTCATTCCCATGACCTTCTTCCTTTGGCACAGCTTGTCCATCCTGCTGACCTTCAGGGAAGTCTCCTTTATAGGAATCATGGCCTTCTCCAATGGATACATGGTGGCTCTCCTGTGCAGGCACAAGAGGCAGTCCCAACATCTCTACAGCAGCAGCCTGTCTCCAGTGTCATCCCCAGAACTGAGGGCCACCCAGACAATCCTGCTTCTCATGAGTTGCTTCATGGTCATGTCCATCTTGGACAGCATAATATCCTATGCAAGAATCACACTGAAAGATGATCCAATATTTTACTGTATCCAGATCCTTGTGACCCATAGCTATGCTTCGTTCAGCCCTTTGGTGTTTATTTGTACTGAAAAACGTATAATTGTTATTTTCAGATACATGTGGGAGAAGACTGTAAACATTTCAGTAGGCAGTGGTGAATAAGTTCTTAAGGCAAGAAATTGCACTGAATCTAGAGTGATTTATCATGACAGAGTGTTTAGAGTCTTTGGTTTAAATGCAATGCAAAGTCTCGCTCCCTCTGTTAAACCATCCACTTGGACATGCAGGGATGACAATTACATCAATGAAAGCCAAACCATGTGCCTCTCTGAGATATTATGGCAATGTCATATTTCTCACTGAATCCTTAATAGGGGCCTGTGAGTTGGATGTCACTTGTCATAACTTGGGTTATTCCAAACTTTTTTTAGATACACAACAGTTCCAATGGTTTTCAAATATTGCATCATCTCTATTATCTGTATTTTTTCCTAACTACATTTGTAAATATATTCTACCACAAAATATCACATGATCCAGCACACAAACAATACACACTCAAAGGCACACACACACAAATTTTACATGCAGGGAATCAAATAGTCATTTCCACATCACTGCTCCTAAAACCATGCTTTAAATATTTGAACTTAAAAACAACTCAACACCTACAACCATAAGAATATGTAAGCAATATGCAATGACCTTAAAATAGAAAATATTCTGGCACATGGGGCTGCATAGCTGACTCCTAAAGTTACTATACTCAGTGAAGCTGGTTTAGTCTCAAAAGAACAAACATTGTATAAATGTACTTAAAGATTGTGGGAGTTGGAGTGGGCAGAGTGACAGAGCAGGAACACAACAGTGTCCCAGAGACCAAGAGAGGGGGCAGCGGGGTACTATCCCTTGGTATGTGGAGAACCTCTATTCAGTTAGGAAGTGAATGCTGTCATGAGTGGTGGTGACTGTTGTGCAATAATCTGAATAGATTCCAGGCCACTTTACTGAATGTGAAAAAGTGATCAGAATGTTTATGTTGTATACATTTTATCCTCATAAAAGTATTTTAATTATCAACTCAGTTGTGGAAAACATTCTTTCTGAAACTATAAAGTAAGGGATAAGACTCTAAACGTGCCGCAGGGTCATTTGATGAGCTTTTAAACATCTGAGCTGATTTGTCCCAGGGATGTGAAGATTGGTTTTGAGAAGCTCACTTCTGATCTCAGCCTCTCCCAGGAGAGGTGTTCTCCATGCGGATGCTGTTACACGCCACTCTGGGACTCTCAGCCTTCCAAAGATGTTCAGCATCGCAGTGGATAGCTCCCATGTTGAGGCTTTCTGGGTGAGAGGTGCATGCAGTCAGAACACCAGGTTTAGACAGTAAGTCACATGTGAGAGTTTACCAATCATGACAGCAGTGCTGTGAAAATTATGCACTTGTCATATATTCTATTTAATTAGAAAAATTAGCCAAATATAAAATACTCTCAATTAGAATGTCTTTATAAAAAATGTAAGTAGTAAAGGAAGCAAAGAATATGAGACTAAACATTTTAAAAATCAGAAAGGAACATAGAAAAGAGGAGAAAGGGGTTCAAAGGATTACAGGACAGAACAAAGAGGCTGTTTAAGTTACCATGAATAGGTGTTAAGTTTGAATCAATTAAACTCCTCAATAAATTGATATTGGGTGGCTGAGATCACAATGACTGCAACACAATCTTAAGACTGCACATCAAGGTGTAGCTGTAAACCAGGACAAAAGGATAAAAGAGACATGTAGAACATCCCACCAAGGGCAGAAAACACTACTCTGATGTGCTGAGATCAGTGTTCACAAGATGTCACACACCAGGTCACAAACAAGCCTCCTCAATCTTAAGGACACTGATATCCCATCAAGTATATCAACAAGCACCATAGAGTGAATATAAAGACTTAAAACTGTCCATCCCAAGTTTTATGTGGAGATAAAACAACACTTTTTAACCAGTCACACAAGGAGAACTCACAAGTGGAATAAGAAATTTCTTTGAGAAAAACGAAGATCAAAGTACCACCTACTAAAACTTGGGGGGTGCATCAGGAGGACGTCGCAGAGACTTGAAGCAACACATCTACATTCACAACAAGATTAAAAAAAGAGAACCCTAGACACACACAACTTCAGAACACTGAGCTTGGAAAGTGGAACAAAGCAACTTTTGATGGAGGAGAGTGAACCAGTAACCCAAGACACCCCACCCCTCCAAAAAGGAGCCCAGAGACACAGAAATAAATGATGGAGGGCTACAAATTGAACAATTAGCACAAAACCATCTTGATCTTCTCCAAGTTGAAAGCATCATCCATGGTGAAGATCTGGGGTTTATCCGTGGGACACAGGTGGCTCAGTACATGCAGATCATCTATAGAGACACCGAATAGCATACAAATTCCAAGGAAGGAGAGCCGTTGTCTCAGGAGTTACATGTTCATATATGTATAAACACTAAAGATCCCACAGAATTCCTTTCTGACAGGCATTCAGCAGAACACAAAGGCAACATTCCAAGAATTCTGCTTTGTTTCAGAGAACAATCCCCACAATAAACCATTATAAAGAGCAAAACACCGAGGCATGAACTTGGCCAGGGAAAGAAAACACTTGTACCCAGAAAGTATAATGATGCCATAAATTAAAGCAAACATAAATTAGAGGAAGCATTCATCATATTCATGATGCAAAGAGTCAATATCAAAATGTCCATACCATCAGAGTTATGTACAGATTCAATCTCTATCCAAATCTCAGGAGAATATTTTATAGAAATAGGAAACAAGGTAGCTAAAATCTACATGCGACCCTACCAGATCCTGAATAGGTATATCAACCCTGATAAACAACAAAGCTGATGGAACCACACTCAATATTTAAATATATTATGAAGCTATAGAAATTAAAACAGTGTGTTAGGGCTGGGGATGGAACTTGGAGATGTAGCATTTGCCTAGCATGCACAGGCCCTGGGGTTCATCACCAACACTGGAAAACCACACATGCATACAAAAGAAATAGAAAAGGAAGAATGAAAAAACACATTATGGTATAGTTACATAATAGTAAACCTATAAACTAGTGGAACAGAATGGGGTGCCTTGATAAACATCCTCATACAACGTCATTAAGACATCTTTCAAAGCACTGCCATATATAGCCAATGTAGTATAAATAGTCTTGTCAACAGATATTTGTATGCAAAAGAAAAATGATGGACCCTTTTACTATGGCACACACAAAGATCAAGTCGAGATGTTTTGAAAGTGTAGACGTGAGACCTGAATCTGTGCCAAAAGAAAACAGTTGGAAATCTTCATGACATTGGAAAAGAAAATGATTTTCTGGGATATCACACCCACAGTACAGGCAACAAAGTCAGCAATATGATGACATGAAACTACAATAGTTCTGTACAGGAAGGTGAACAATCAGCTGTCAACAGACAACACACAGGATCAAGATTACATTTTCAGATCATATATCAGGAAAGAGGTTGATTTTCAACGTTTGGAGCTGGGGATATAGCTCAGTTGGTAGAGTGTTTGCATTGTAAGCACAAGGCCCTGGGTTCATTCCCCAGCACCCCAAAAAGTTAACCTTTATTATAACCTCAGAACTTAATAAAAATAATAACTTCATTAAAAATAGCCCGAGATATGAATAGATATCTCACCCAAGCAAAAACACGTATGTAGCTAACGAGCAAAGAAAAGACACTCAACATCCATCAGTTCTCAAGGAAGTGCAAATCAGAGCCACCACAAGGTGAGGTCCTGTCACAGCAGTCAGGAGGGTGATGATGTGAAAGGAAAGGTCACCATGACTGTGGAAGGTGCCCTGTGCCTGGTTGGATGCCTGTCACGGCCCTCGAGAAATTCTGATAAACATCACCATTGTACTTGTGTTTTGTAAGCAAAGTCCAATAAAGAACAGGATCTGAGCAGAAGGGATGGATGGACACATATCTGCTGCCATTCTTTGCCACCCAGATCAAACATAGTGTCTTGGGTTCTCCAGGGCATTTCTCATGCATTTGATGCTTCCCTTCGATCCACAGGTCTAGGTTCTCATCATTTATCATTTATCCGAATCCTGGAAAACTTCTGTTTTGATTTATCTGGATCCTGGACATATTCTATTTGTGTATGCCCTGTGAATGAATACATCCAGGTTTCTGTATCTGGAAAATGTCATTTTCAACTCTATTCTTGAAAAATATTTGGTCTTCATGTATAACATTTGGAGAAAAAGAGTTGTTTATTTTTTTTTTTACACTTTTAAGATATGGAGGGTATGTGGGGGTGGAAAGATAGTAGAATGAAACTGACATTATTACTGTATGTATATATGTGATTGCATGGCCAATACGATTTTGCAACATGTACACTCAGAAAAAATGAGAAAAAATATATCCCATTTATGTAGGATATACCAAAGTGCATAAATGTTTTCTACTGTCATGTGTAACTACTTAAAAAAAATTTAATTTTTTAAAAATATGGTCTCGTTGTCTTTTGGGTTCCAAGGTCTCTGAGAGCAACCTGATTTCATTGTTATCCATGGCCTCTGATGAGCTGATTTTGGAGGGCATCATCTGCTTTTAAGACAACCTCCTGCTTTCTGGCAGTTTAAATGCAAAGTGCCATTGTAATTTGTGTTTTTTGACCATATCATAATTCAAATAGAAATACTATTGATATAAGTGACTCTGTACTCTGTGTAATTTTTCTAAGTTTCAAAGACCTTAGAAGGAAGTTGGGTTCTATATCAAAACCTCAGCTTACACAGGGTAACCCTGCATTACTGAAAAATATTTGCTAGGATTTTCTCACAAAGAATTTCTTGTCCAAAACTAATTTTACAAATTACAAGCTAATAGAGTCAGTCCTGTACTCAACCACTTAGGTGCATGACAGTGAGGTTGCAAGGATACTTAAAGAGAAAAGGTGGTGGTGGTTTCCCATTCCTGGTGACAAAATATCCAGGAATACAAGTTCCTAAAACTTGGGAAAATAATAATTTATGCCCATTAAACTCAAGTTTTTGGGATGTCAAGATTTTTTCTGGGGTTACGGGTGTGCACCACTATGAATGTCCCCCATTTCTTTACTTTAAAAAAAACAACATTCTCTTTTCTCCCAGAACTGCTGGAGACTTATTCTAAAGTATCGGTAATGTCAATATTCTGAAACAGAAACTATACTTACAACTTTTTTACGTTTACAAGGAATTTTGTATAATTCTTAACCTGGTCTCAGCAAGAGGATTTCCATTAATTTTGACCATATTTTGATCTAGAATTCCTTCCATTTCTTTTTTTTTTTTTTTTTTGGTCAATATTCTTTCATCAAGCTTGTAAAAAAAAACACAGTCCATTATTTTTCCACCTCTTACACCCTGTTTTTTCTTTTAGTTTTGGATCTGTAATTATGCAAAGGTTTGAATGTTTATAGCTTATGCACACTTATTATTAATTAATTATTTTGGGGGGGTACCAGGGATTGAACTCAGGAGCACTTGACCCAGCTCCACCCCCAGCTCTATTTTGTGTTTTATTTAGACACAGGGTCTCACTGAGTTGCTTAGGTCCTCATTCTTACTGAGGCTGGATTTGAACTCATGATCCTCCTGCCTCAGCCTCCTAAACTGCTGAGATACATGAGTATGCCACTGTGCCCGGCTCATATTTATTTTATTTTTTGTTCTTTTAAATTATACATGACAATAGCATCTACTTTGACATATTTATACAACCATGAAATAGGTCTTATTCTAATTAGGTTCCAGTCCTGTATTTGTACATGATGTGGAGATTTACTGTGGTGTATTCGTATATGTGCAGAGCAAAGTCAGGTCAGGTTCATGTGACTGTCTTTCTTTTTTTCTGACCCTCATCCCTAAATTGTAGAAGATGTCAGAAGAGGGCAAGACCTCCCACGTTCCTGGATAAGCAGAATTCATATTGTTAAAACACCATACTACTGAAAGCACTCTACAGATTCAATGCAAGGATCTTTAATTCCTATTAAAGTCCCCATGATGTTCTTCATATAAATGTCCCATTCAATTTCACTGCCACAGACTCTAAGAGGGCATGAGGGATTGACAGCACATGTTATATGGGTTCAGCACCTAAAGGACCTTCTAAGGCAGCTGTCTCCTACCAATATCTGGCTGAATTCTCCCAACATCACGAAGCAGAGATCAAGAGCCACATATTACAAATGAAGAAACTGAAGCTGAGACATGAAAAAAGTCAAAACCCTGCAGGAGACACTTCTATAAGAAACTCTCAGGCCCCACAGATTTTCTTTGGGCCTGAGGTTTGTAAAAAAACCAACAAGATTTATAGGCATTTGCCCTATGACATTCTTAAAGGCATCTTGCAAAACGAAGGCTTTATAGAAGCAAGTGATTTATTATGTATATGTACATTACATGCCACAATGTATACTTTAAATGTATATTTAAAATGCATTTTTTTTAAAAGAGGTAAGCCAGGTGGGACCTTGCAAGCCTGTAATCCCAGCAGCTCAGAACGCTGAGGCAGGAGAATTGCAAGTTCAAACCCAGTTTCACCAACTTAGGAAGACCCTGTCTCAAAATAATATACAGACAAATGGCTGGATATGTGGGTAAGTGGTTAAGCATTTGTGGGAACAATCCCCAATGCTCCCCACCTCCCAAAATGAAATACAGAAAAAAAAGGTGTCATCCACTATTATGATTTTGGATGCAATTTTATTTTATTATATCTTCTCAGCAAGAAATATACAGGCTCACACATTTGAATTGAAACTCTATTATAGAAACCAGACCACATTACTTGATCCTTATGTAGTTTAGTTCAGTAGAACACTAATGGAACTCATCTGGTGGGGATGCTTCTGATTGAATTCTATTTCAAGGCTTATGAAAATTAGAACCCCCCAAAAAGAGAAGAAAATGTCCCCAACATTGACAGAGATTCCAGAAGCCTCCCAGTAATGACAGTTATAGGGAGATGTCATGGCTGAATTCAGACCCTCATCTCACTTGTGTATCTAATTGTATATTTTGCTTTCTAAGAAGATGGACCCAAAACACTCTGGGCAGAGTGTAATATTCCTCTTTTTCCTGGCGGGAAATTTATTCCATGAATCAACTTCACTTAGTTACACTAAAACTAGTTTCTGCTCTTAAGAGGAATCCTGAAGGCTTTCTAGGAACCAGGCTCATGAGCACAGAGCCCAAGGCTGTGGCTTCAGGGAGAGTTTACGCGCAGCTCTGGCGCCACCTGGTGTCCAATGCTCAGCTCAGCACGTCTAACGGGAGAAATGACATTAAGCCCAGGGAGTACCAGGTGGGATAGGTTGACAGATGTCCTTGGAATTTTGGGGGGACTCGTGGGGACGCAACTACAGAAGGCGGCGAGGGCCATCTCCTGAAGGAGGCCTTTATCTCAGGTAGGAGGGTCTCGGGGCAGCTGAGTGACACTATGAGAGGTGACAGTGTGAAAACTCAGCAGTGGAAATGTCCCCATGGAGGGTGTCAGGACATCAGGGACCTAAAGGAGCCCACGCCTGTTTGGCACCTCCACAGCTCTGGTGCCACCTAGTGTCCGATGCCTGCTCAGCGCCTGAACTCTAGGTCCAGACCAGGAACAGGAGGGGACTCCCAGGAGACACGGGGACTCCAGGCCAGGGGTCTTCTCCTGTGTCCTCACTGTCCAGGGCAGAGCCTGCGACACCGAGTGTTGTCTGTTTTATAGAGGACAAAACTATCCACCTGTCCGTCTCAACCACATCCCCGTCACCCCTGCGCCCCCCCACCCCATACCGTCCCTTAGAGACCCCAGGGCTGCGCTGGCCTCTGTCCAGCCTGAGAGGCTTGTCCTGTTCACAGCTGCAGCGAGTCCCCAAAGTCGCCCTGGCGGGGTCGATTCCGCTCCCGTCCGCGCTTCTCCCCCTGCCCAGGGCCAGGACGCACTGCCCGGGTCAGTGCAGGGTACCGCGGGGGCCAGGCTAGGACCAGTTTCTCGCCCAGAAACAAAGTCTCCAAGGCGACATCCCAGGACCCTCCCAGAGACCCCCGGACCCCAACCCACCTGGACATACGGAGAGTCCCCCACGTCCCTGAGAAGGGACGAAGAAGGCTACGCAGCAGGTCCTCAGCCTCCCTCCGAGGCCTCCCCTGTGAGGGGGGAACTGCGCCAGCGGAGCGGACTCTGGGGTCACATCTCAGACCGCGGGAGCCCTAGGGCCCGCTACCCGCTGGGTAGAAGGCAACCTCTGAGGGGATTTCTAGACACACGCGCCTCTCCTGTTCCTTCACCATGTGCGCATGAGCCCGCCTCGCCCTCAGCTCCCCTGGAGGCTCCTTGTTCCCCGCGCTGCGTTCTCCTGGGGACCCCGGGGCAGGCCGCGCCTCCCACGTGTTTCTGCTGGCCCTGTCCCCTGTGCTCTTAGGGGTGGGGCTCCACTCAGCCCCGCTCGGCTCCACTCCCAGGTGTGCCCACTAGTCGGGCTCAACTCAGACCTTCTAGCTCCAGCCCCAGCTCCACCCATTCCCTGGGTTCCCCTTGCTCTGCTCCGCCCCACCTGATTTCCTAGGCCCCGCTCGCCCCTCCTACTGAGGTGAGGTTCCACTCACTCTGCTCGGTTCCGCCCCCAGCTTTGCCCATTCGCTGGGCCCCGCCCTGCCCACTGCTCCTAAGATTTGGCCTCCCAGGACCTCTCCGCCCAGCACTTCGGCTCTGCCCAGCTCCTTTTGCTAAACCTGACAGGTGAACAATAATGCTTATCAATGACTTCTCAGTGACACTTCCACCCCAGAAGGAACTTGGAGAGGAGTCCCCTGCTCAAGGTAACCTGGTATAGATGCGAGATGAGGCTGGTGGGAGCCTGCCTATCTTCTGCTGCCAGTTTACATCCCCAAAGTAGGAGTGAATCCTGCAGCTGTAGTCCCCCAGGTGCTTCCTGGGTGCCCGTGAGGTTTCACACAGGAAGAACCAGGGTCTAGACTCCTTATGGCATAACGGGACTCAGGTATGATCCTTGATCTGTGATAGAAAATTTGGATTTGCCTTTGTCAAAGGGGTATTGCAACTTACTTATGTTTCTTGCTGTCTAACTTTTGAGGTTTTCCAAAATGAGGTAGAAGTGGATTTTAAGTGGATATTTTTTAATGTAGGAGTTCACTAATTACTATTAGAAGCATCAGATGACCTCAGAACAGTAATAAAATTTTATATCATCAGTTATTATTGTGCATAAGAAAATAAGTAGCAAACATAAAATTAAAGACAGTTCTACTGACCATAATATCAAAAGCAAAATACTTGGGAATTTTTCAAGAAATGTTAACACTTGAACATTTAACATGGCTTGTTTTTAGAAAATATAACATTATCCCTAAGCCACCTTCTTATTTTTGGTGACCTTAACTCATAGAAAAAAAATAGGATTTAAAAAATTACCCCTGTGATTCTGAGGACGCGACTTAAGTATGGTCTACCAGTTAGCTCTATCATCATCCCATTTTTATTTTTCTTTGAGATATGGTCTTGCCAAGTGAGTGAGGCTAAACTCAAAATTGTGACCCTCAAGGCTCGGCTTCCAGAGCAGCTGGGGTTTCATGAATGTGCCATCACAACCCTGGTAGAGATTAGTATTTGTTTTCTTTAGATGTAGTGAACAGAGTACCTTTATTTATATATTTATTATTATGTGGTGCTGAGGATTGAACCCAGTGCCTCACATGTGCTAGGCAGGTTCTCCAACCCTGAGCCCCAAACCCAGAGATTAAATTCTTGACGTTCATATAACAGATGGCTCAAGATAATATCTAGGTTTCAAACGTGAATAAAGTCCCCATTTTGTGAGTAGAAGGTAGAGGCCACAATGAGAGAAAATGTCTATCTCTATCCTTGGAAGAGGTAACATCAACTGTGGATTCACCTGCAACTTAGTATTTGAGGAATTCCCAAATATTAAAAATATAAACAAAAGAGACATGAGGTAAGGGCTCTGAGGGAGGGGAACTAAGTATTCCAAATTGTGATGCATCAAACTGACAGAAACAATGCTAAGGTAACTGGGTATGGAGAATAGGGTCCCTCACATTTAACTGTAGGATCACAGAAGATATATAAGAAAATAAACCATGTACTGGGTACATTTTAAAAAGATGATCATGGGTTGGACTTGGTCAGAAGTCATCATTATCACACCCTACCAACACGCCCACACACATTACTTTCCTTTTACCTCTTCCCCTCTTTTGCAGTCAAGCCAACATCCACTCCTCAAGGTGCATCCTTGCATGAAGAGAAAGGACTGAGCCACAGTACCTTGGGGATCACAATGGGCAGATCATTGTCTAGCTTATGGAATGGCAGAGTTCAGGAACATCTCTCTTTTCTCTCACAAACAAATAACTAGAGGTTTCAATTATAAATTGATGGATGAAGTGACCTTGGGAGTATTGGGACAAATATTTGGAACACTGAAAATATAAATGTTCAGCAGCCTAATGTCTTATTTCTTTTTATCTTTGTTTTTGTTTTTAATGCTGTGGATTGAGCCCAGGGGCACTCAACCTCTCAGCAACATTCCTGATCTTTTTTTGTAATTTAGTTAGAGACAGGATTTCACTGAATTGCTTAGTCCTTTCCTACGTTGTTAAGGCTTACTTTGTATCACCCTCCAGAGGCACTGGGATTACAGTCATGCACCACTACACCTTGCTAAGGTTTTATTTCATTATTTGCACAAGAGCAGTTTTTCATGTAATATAACCTACTGAATGCTCTCAAAATATTTCACTTTGTGAAATATTCAAAGAGAGAGCTTATTAACTTTATGTTAACAAACTTAAAGGATATGATTTTTTTATGCCTTGGCTTCATTTCAATTGATAAAACCAGGTTAGGACATAGTTTTCTAGTTTCTTTATTCTTTTTTTGGGGGGGGAGAGTATACTAGGGATAGGTCCCAGTATCACTCAACCATAAAGCCACTGCCCCAGTCATGTTTAATTTTATTTTAGAAACAGGGTATCACTGAGTTGTATAGGTCCCTATTAATTTGCTGAGTCTGTCTTTGAACTCGTAGATTTCCTGTCTCAGCCTCCCAAGACATTGGGATTTCAGGTATGTGCCCCGGCTCCCAGTTTCTACATTCTTTTGCAGTTGTTGCTTTTTTTTGTTACATAAATTCAAGTTGAATAACAGTATGTTTAACAATACAGATATAGAGAAAAGCTAGTGGTGTAGGTAAGCAATTGAACATATCTACCAGAAAGTACATTATATATTCACCAGGGTGTATTACTCAGCCATCAATACAAACTCCTCTAATGGTAAGCAAAATAGATGAAATTGGTTGATTTCATGCTAAGGAAAGAAATACACAATAGTGTCACATCTCATACGTTAATTAATATAATATCATGTGCAAGTACAATATTGATGAGTATGCCTGAGGAGTGTGTGGGGGGTATCAAGGGCAGAAGAGGGTATTTGGATATTATGAATACATGTATATGCATATATGTAAACATCACATTGAATCCCATAAGTATGTGCAATTGCTATGTGATGATAAAAACCATCATCTCTCATAATTATCAAATTCTACTCTAAGAACACAAACCTGCTGTCTTTCGGAATTCCAGTATATGATGTGATATTATTGATGATGCTTCTTGATAACAACCAGGCTCTTCCTATACATCCATTCTATTTTCTTTCAGGCTCTGAACAGAGAGTATACAATGTATTTTTGCATCTGAATCATCTCACTTATCCTAAAGTCCTCCAGTTTGTCTGTGTTATTGGAGAATATTCTTTTGTTTCTGTGGTTTCGACCCAGGGTTGCCTTACCAGTGACAGAGATCCACCATCATTTTCTTTTTCAGTTTTAAAACAGAATGTGGAAGATCTCTGCAGGTGTCTGTGAGTGTGCTTCCAGAAGGCTAAGTCAGAAAGCATGGGGGATACCCGTAATGAACATATATATTGTTGTTCAATAGGTTTGATATGGAAAAAAGCAAGAGAAGCAGTCACTTGCTTATGCTCCAAGCTTTTTGAAGCCCTCTTTGTAGACTTGCACCATTGGCTCTACCGGGGTCTTTTAAAAAATTTTATTTGTTTTAATTAGTTATCCATGACAGTATAATACATTTATATACTTTGATATATATACATAAATGAGATATAATTTTTCATTTTTCTGATTATACGTATTGTAGAATCACATGGGTCATACAGTCACATACATAAAGTACTAATGTCTGTTTCATTCTCTTTCTTATTCCCACATCCCCTGCCTTCCCCTCCTTACACTTTCCTCTACCTAATGTAAGTTAATGCTATTCGTTTTTCTTTTGCATTACAATTCTTAATACTCATATAAATCACAATTTTGCATCTTTTTTATGTAACGTATGTTGACACCCAATTCAAGTCTTCATGCATGTAGTTTGGATGATGTTGTCCATTACATTTTACCATCCTTGTAATTTCCCATCCACCTCCCTTTTCCTGCCACCCCTCTGCTTTATCTAGAATTCATCTATTCCTCCTATGCTCCCCCTGCGTACTCCACTATGAGTCAGCCCCTTTATCTCAGGAAAATATTCAGCATTTCTTTTTAGAGGGAGGGCATTTGTAACTTCACTAATCATTATCTTCTCCAACTCCATCCATTTACATGCAAATGCCACGATTTTATGATTTTATAGCTGAGTAAAATTCCATTGTGTATATATGCCACATTTTTTAATCTATTCATCCACTGAAGGGAATCTGTGTTGGCTCCATAGTTTATCTATTATGAGTTGTGGTGCCATAAACATTGATCTGGCTGTGTCCCTGTAGTATATTCTTCTTAAACCTTTGTGCTTAGACTGAGGAGAGGGATATGTGGGTCAAATTGAGGTTCCATTCCCATATTTCAAAGGAATAACCATACTACTTTCCAAATTGGCTGTACCAATTTGCAGTCCCACCAGCAATGTATGAGTGTACCTTTTCCCCACATCCTCACCAACACTTATTGTTGTTTGTTCTCATAATTGCTGCCATTCTGATGGAGTTAGATGAAATCTTAGAGTAGTTTTCATTTGCATTTCTCTGATTCCTAGAGATGATGAGCATTTTTCATATATTTATCGATTGTATATTCTCTCCTAAGAAGTGTCTGTTCAGGTCCTTAGCCCACTTGTTGACCAGGTTATTTGTTTTTTCATCTACCAGGATCATTTAAGCCCTCTATCCTTGTCCACAGCTGCTTCATTTGCTTCCTCATATTGTGAAGCTTCCAGCTTCTTGTACTGAGCTGTTACCAGTTTCCCAGTGTTGCCATCCTGCAGGCAAACATTTGGTGACTATTCCTCTCATGATTATGTGAGTAAATATAATAAGCTGCCTTCTGTATACACATGTACATTTTGTTTGTATTCTATTTTTCTGAAGAATCCTAAATATACAGGCATATTCTCAAGGTCTAGGTCATATTGCATCTCTAGTTATCATTTTTTGAAAAAACCCTTATAGTTTTTTTGTTGTCTATTCAAATTTATATTTCAGGCAAGGATTTCCAAATGTTTTCTTTTCTGCATATCTACTGCAGTATGTGTTACTTACCAACATTTTGAGGATTGAGCCCACAAGCGTGTGGTTATATCTCATTGTGATATAACCTGAAAGCATAAAAATTCCAGAAGAAAATAGGAAAAATTTTTTGCCATTGGTGTTGGCAATGGTTTTAGATAGAATATGCAGAGACTGTGCAAGAAAAAACGGCTGAGACTATTTATAGCTAAAAATGCTTCTATACAGCAGAGAAATAAATCAAAGAAATGTAAAAGACTGGGTTTAAGAAAACCGTTTCTAGCCCTACGTCTGAAAAAGCTCAACATCCAAATATAAGAAATTTATACAACTCACCAAAATTTAATATAAACCCCTCATAACCTAATTTGAATATGGTAAAATATTTGGATTCTGCCATAAAAATTAAAAAAGTGTGTAAAGACATATGAAAGTTACTCAAGATCACGTATTAGGCTACATAAAATGATAATTTAGCTTGTCTGCTTCATTTGTTTCACTGGATTATGGGTGCACACTCTCCATCCTTCACGGGGCATCTTGAGATCCATTAGCAAAATGCCAGGTTCTCATTTTCCCACATTATGCTTCCTCATTATTCCATCTTAATTGCCAAGAAAATCTCGAGCCTGGAAAACAACAAAATATAGATAAATTCCTAGATAATCGTCAACTTTGAAAATTACTTCAGAAATCAATAGAATACATTAGTAGACCCAGATGTGAAGAAATATAAAATAGATCTACAAATCAACATTTAACTTTACAGCTGCTCAAAAATACATGCAGTTATGCTGATATGGGAGCACATGCCACTAGTCTTCACTACCTCGAGGCAACAGCAGGAAGAGGATTTAGGCTACAGAATTTGAGGCCAACCTGGCAAAAACCCAGCTCTAAAAATTGACCCACCAAAAAAACAAACAGTAATCACATTTTTAAAAAGGAGCCTTCACGGGTGATTTCTATGAAATATTTAATTAGGATCAGTAACAATAATTCATGATCACGTCTAAATGTAGAAGAAGAAAATTGACTAATTTTTACAGTAAGGCCAAAAATATCAGCTAACACAGCATAAGAATGGAAATTGGAGAGCATCCTTTTTATAGATGTTGACGCAGATATTCAAAACTCCTAGGAAACTGATAACAACAACAAAAAGAATGATTGGGCTTCATGACCAAAAGGGACATTGTCATATGGGAAGTTCCCAAAAATCATTTTGATAGAGCAAAGCTATGGCAAATCACTTACTATATTCCTGTAAAACCTATGGCCAATTATGACCAGAGGAAAATTTTTTTTCAATCCACTTAACAGCAGCTATGTACTGTTTTCATATTTAAAGGTGTGAACTGAAGTGTTTCACAATCTAGTTTTAGAAAAAGAAAAAAAGTTCGCTTTTCTGAATTCTAAATATTGTTTGAGTATATTAAATGGGATTTTCATCAAAAATCGAATAGCATATGCAGATGATACTATTATTTCCATAATGTTTCTAAGAAATTTCCATGAACTAATGAAACATAAGAATAAGTTCAATAATGTCATGGGTTAAATGGTCAACATTAAATTATTTAAATTATATACAATAGCAATGAGCAGAGTTAAAATGACAAATATAGGAAAAATAATCTGAATGAAAGTATTAACAAAAGAATTGTTCACTGCAAAGTAAAAAGTAAAGGTGAAAGTAAAATGCAAAAAAGATCATGGAAATGAAATGAGAAAACTGCTAGTATTCAATGATTAAAAGTTTGATTTTGGATTTTAAGGGTTGATGGGCTTCCTTCAGACTAGCGCACAGGGTTGGGCCGGCCTTCCTCCTCCCTCTGGCCTGGCATAGTACAGAGCTTTCTCCTCTGGTCTGATATGTATTCTATAAATGTCAGTTAAGTTATTAATTGTGTTATTGAGCTCTATAGTTTTATTCAACTTTTGCTTGGAAGATCTATCCATTGGTGAGAAAGGTGTGTTAAATTCACCCCAGATCATGTTGTGGTCAATTTGACCCTTGAAGTTGAGAAGAGTTTGTTTTAACAAAGGTGCGCAATTGTTTGGGGCATATATATTTATGATTGTTATGTCTTGTTGGTGTACGGTTCCCTTAAGCAGTATGAGATGTTCTTCTTTATCTATTTTGATTACTTTAGCTTGAAGACTACTTTATTTAATATAAGTATGGAGACCCCTGCTTGCTTTCAAGGTTCATGTGAGTGGTATGTGTTTTTCCAATCTTTCACCTTCAGTCTGTCTTTTCCTGAGTCTCCTGGGGGCAGAATATGGTTGAATTTTTTTTTAATCCAAGCTACTAGCCTATGTCTTTTGATTGGTGTGTTTAAGCCACTAACATTTAAGGCTATTATTGAGTCATGATTTGTATTTCCAGCCATCTTTGTTTATTTTTGCTACATGAAGTGTTAATTATTGTTTAATTTTTAATTTTTATCCTCATATAGGATCCAGCATTTTAATTGAACATGTGTAGTGATCAAATCTGTGCAATTTCTACCTTCTAAAATATCAATTTGATGTTTGAATCGTGTGAACTCTTTTTAGAATGTCCACAGTCTAATAATTACTTATACAGTTCAAATTATGGGGTATAAAACCTAAGAGTTACTTTTCCCTCTTAACTGCTTTTTGGCACTCCTTGCCAACTGTCTCTTATAACAGATATAAAAAGCTTTTCTCTTTTGTGGTTCTTTGTGATCAACTTTCTCAGCTTCAACATATAAGTGCAAACATACAGGATTTGTGAAATATGAAAAATCACTAGAAAAAGACAGTCTCCCATGGTAAATCTAGAAAAAAAAATATAAATTTAAAAACTGTAAAGTATAAGCCCAGTGCTTTGTAAGGCTAAGACAGAAGGATGCTGAGTTCAAATCCAGCAACAGCAAGGCCCTGAGCAACTTGGTGAGATGCTGTCTCTAAATAAAATACAAAATAGGAGTGAGGATGTAGCTCAATTTTTGAGTGCCCATGAATTTAATCCCTGGTATCCCTCAAATGTATTAGGGTTCACATTTAATCATTAGGCCTTAGTTATTTTTGGTGAGATCTAGATATAAATGTCATATGCCAATTCTTATGAATTTATTTTATGTAAGTCAAATATTATATAAATATTTTTACAGTATAGGGTTAAATTGATCTATATTATCATGTAAAAAATAACTTAAAAATTGCTTTAGATGTAGCTGAATGCCTGCAATCCTATTGACTTAGGAGTCAGAGTATTGCAAGGCCAAATTTCAGTAACTTAGCAATATTTTTCCCCTATATAAAAAATGGCTGGTGAGATAGTTTAATGACTAAGTGCCCTGGGTTCAATCTGTGCTACAAAGGAAAGGAGGAGGGTTTTAAAATTGCTTTGTTTCAACAACAGAAACAAATGTGAAATTTAAAACCATCCTGTTCATAATGGGAGAGTAAATAGGATCTGTCACCCCCTAACAACACATGTGCAGACTTACAGCTTGGGGTTATCCTTATCACCCAGCTCAGCTTCACCACTACTGCCAATGCTCCCCATGTCCTCTTGGTGTTCACTAACAGATAAAAGGGAGATGGAGAATTGGGACTGTTCTTGCTTCAAGCAAGTGGGCTTGTGACTGATGTAAGCCTAGGCAGAAACCTCTTACATGTGGCTCTTTGTGTGCTGAAAAATCTATGAAGAGCACTAGGGAGAAATTACTGACACCACAGAGAAGGCAACACCATCACCCAGCACCTTTGCTGCAAAACACACCCTCCAGTAAAATGATGAGCAAACCTGGGCAATACTTGACTGAATGAATGGCAGCTCCTTGCGAGAAGTAGATATGAGAACCATGGCTTGCTTTTATAATTTGTCAGGGTTTTAAAATACACTTCAGGGTTAACACTTACATCTATGATATTTATATTACTATTATTTTAAATTTCTCCTGAGAAAAGCAACTAGAAGAGAAATTGTTCTTTGATGTCAAAAAAGAAGAAGACCCAGAGGTGCTTCTTTGTGGGCACAAGTGCATGGAGTACTGCATACAGGGCATAGGTTAAGGGCATCTGCGTGGTAGGCCACTCCCCATGCTAGGCGAGTGAGTGGCAAACTGCTTCCCCCATCGGCACAACTCTGGGCACAAGGCCATGTTTTACACTCCCACTCTTTGATTGTTCACTGCAAGGACACTGAGCAGACATTACATTGATGGCTGTTTATATTTTGCTTAGGCACTGCCTGAGTACACATGTAACTGCACAATAAAATCAGGCCTGTTTGGTTTCTGGAGGTCTTGATTAGAGACTCCACAACCACACTCTCCTCTACTGTGTTCTGTGGACATCCTCATGGATGAGAGAGCCCATGCAATTCTCTGCAGACCCCAAGCTCTCATTACTGGGAAATCTACACGATCCTGCAGGAGGGTCCATTTTCCCTGACTGATAATGCAATTGAAGAGTCAAGTTTTGCTTTCAACTTTCCTGCTTTATCTTGCTCTGTGTATCTTAGGGTCACATTTATTTGTGCATGCTAATGACAAGCTCAAGCTCAAGCTCTAAGTGAAACATTAAAATTAAAAAAAGAGGAGGAAGATCTATAGGTCACATGTTGTAGAAATCACAGGCAGATGAAATTTAGTCAGAGCTGAGGCAGAGTCCTAGCTGGAGTCCACTCTAAAAAACCTACATGATCAACTCGACCTTCTCTGAGAGAAAATCATGTAAAAAGCAGGCTTGGTATGCTGGGTACTGTATGTAAATATACATAAAAACATTAATGCACTATATTAAAAAGGATCCCCATTATCTGGAGTCAAAAGAAAGGACAGTCATTTCAAGCAGACCCACTTATGTTCCAGTTGTAGAAATCAGAAGATAGTTCTTGAACACTGCCATTATCAACATGTGAAGGGTAAGTACAAGCATGATAATGAATGAGACATTTATTTTTCTAGAGGTAATGGAAATTTGAACTAAATGGAAATATATAAAATCAAAACTAATATCCACAGCCACAAATTCCACATGGATGGGATGAGGGAGGTTGGAAAACTGAAGAAGTAAGTCACAATAATTGCCAAAGCATGAGACCTCCAAAGCCACATGAGAGGGAAACATAAAACAGGAAAAGAGTGCAAGTCATTGAACAAGTATTTCAGCATGTGAACAGTTAGAAAGACACATCAAGGGTGGAGGAAAAGTATCCCCTCATGCAGCTCCCATCCTGGACCTGACACATGAAAGTTTTGTGATTTTGGTGAATTGGGCTCTGCCTTACTCCCTGGTATAGCCTATTAATCACCAAAGTGCCACCTGGAATACTGTCCCTCATACACACTCACCTCCTGGGAGGCTTCTGAATGAGCCATGGCAGAGGGTTGGCTAGTACTTCCAACTTTGTGGAGCCAAGAAGAGCTCATTGGAGAGGTGGAGAATTACAGACCACACCTTTGTTGTAATGGGGACATGCTGTGTAATTAGGTGTTGTTGAGTCCAATCTCTTTGTAGCCATGAGTTTTCATAGAGAGAAAAATAATTTCATCTCTAATTGTGAGAATTAGGCCAAAACATACTGAACAAGTGGGTTCCAACCAGTTAAAGAAGGCTCTCTGGGGAGCTGGGCATTGTGATATTTGCCTGTAATCTCAGCAGGTTGGAAGGCTGAGGAAGAAGGATCATGAGTTCATAGCCAGCCTTAGTGAAAAAAATATACTAATCAGATCAGTGAGGTCCTATGTCTACATAAAATAAGGATAGGGATGTGGCTCGGGGGTTGACTGCCCCTGAGTTCAAACTTTGTCCTCATACCACCCCCAAAAAAGAAGAATGTCTGGGGAGTGAGTCTCAGGCTTTGGATTTATAACAGCTTTCATGGAGGTTCTAAAGTGTAGAACTAGTACAGAATAAGTGTTATGGGCCAAGTTCTGGGTTGCATGTGCATGCATTTGGATCCAGGCTTTTATATATTATTATATATATATTATAGATTTGATGTTGATTTATTGATGGAATATTTCCTATGCAAGGCATGTATGTGCTTTATTTGAAGTCTGAAATAGTAGATTTATATTTTAAATAATCTGCAGCTACATATTAAAAAATAATAGTCATCAGAAAATCATGTAGGTGAAGCTAGATCATTTCATGACTCTTTAGAACATGTAGAAATATAAGGCAAGATAGAAGGAGAAACAATAAAACTGAAACATTCATGAACTTGGGATGCCATTTAAAGATCTGAGGTGAATGTAGGTCCACAATCTGGCTTCCATAACAAGACCACCTACAGCACAAAAATTAAAAATCAAGAATAAATAAAGGTGATAGATACAAACTAAAAAGCTGCTTCTCAGCAACAGAAACAATAATGTGAAGAAAGAACCTACAGTTTTTATACAAACTTTACCACACATAATTTAGAAAAAGCACTAATGTCTAGGGTACATAAAGAACTAAAAATTAACACAAACAACAATAACAAAAAACAATTAACAAATGGACTCTGTAACTGAACAGACACTTCACAGAAGAAATATAATCCATTTACAAATACATGAAAAAACATTCCACCTATCTAGCAATTAGGAAAATGTAAATCAAAATTACTTTAAGATTTTATCTCACTTCAGTCAGAATGGCAATCATTAATAATACAGGCAACAATAAATGTTGGTGAGGTTGTGGGGAAAAAGAAACACTCACACATTGCTCATGAGATTGACTCCAAATTGGTGCAACCACCATGGAAAGCAGTATAGAGATGCCTTGAAAAACCAGAATGGAAACATCATTTGACCCAGCTATCCCTCTCTTTGGACTATACCCAAAGGACTTAAAAACAGCATACTACAGGGAAACAGCTACACCAATGTTTATAGCAGCATGATTCCCAATAGATAAACCATAGAACCAACCTATGTTTTCTTTAACAGATGAATGGATCAATAAAATGTGATATATATATAATTTCCGGTACCAATGGAATATTACTTAGCTTTAAAGATGAATGAAACTATGCCATTTGGTGGTAAAAGGATAGAGTTGAAGAATATCATGCTAAGTGAAATATGCCACCTCCCCCCCCCCGCACAGAAACACAAAGGCCAAATGTTCTCTTCAATAAGTGTATGCTAATTCACAATTGGGGTGGGGAAGAATAGTTGTTTCAATTAAATAGAGAGGAGTGCAGTGAGGGGAAGGAATATAGGGGTAGAAATGATAGTAGAATGAAACAGACATTACATATAATATATAATATATAGAGATGCTAAAGCACTCAGCAAGGGAGGGGGAGAGAATAGAAATTCAGTGGATTAGACAAAGTTGGATTGAAGGGAAGAAAAGCGAAATAAGAATACAAATGACAATTGAATGAATCAGATACAACTCTTCAATGTTTATATATAAATATACCACCAGGGAAGGTCCACACCATATACACCTCAAGAATGGAATGATAACTAAAATGAGTTTAACTCCATGTATAATATGTCAATATTTGCTCTACTATCATGAATACCTAAAAAGAGTAAGAAATTTTAAAAATGACAAGGGAAAATTTGTATACCGAGAAGGTTTGTAAGTTAAAAACTCTTCAATGAATGGTAATGTCATTAAGGTTAAATAAAGGTATAAAAGAGTACCTTGAGCCCATACAAAACAACAATGGTAAATAGAGTTGCCCAAGTCAGTCTGCGCAACTAGGAATAATCACATAATTTTTGGTTTACAACTCATTTCTATTTGTTTTACAAAGCAGAACAAGAACAATACAAGTTGAGCAGAGAGGAAACATTACATAGCAGTGTTATGAATACTATGAATAGTGCTGTGGGCACTCAAAGAAAGCATTTTCAACTTTCTCCCCCATGCGATAAAAAATCATGCAGTTGAAAAATACACTACTTACTGACTAGATAACACATACATGTGTTTGTGACATTCAGTATGTGGGCAGCTGCTCAACTTCGCAGGTCAGATCCAATAGATAACAAGGAAGACACTCTCTTCACACAAGACAGTGTTTCTTGAGTAATACTATGAAAGCAAGACAGAAAGCTAAATGAAAGACACAGGCAACTGTATTGCCAGACTAGGAAAACCCAGCCACTGAACCTATGTACTGGGGAGTTTCAAAGAGCTTCTCAGGGACCTGAATGAAACATGCTGGGCAGAGCATCCTCTCCACAGGTGAGAGTCTGAAGTCTTGTTCTAACTTGTATTTAAAGTGAGGCCAAATAAATGCAAGTTTGAACAAAGAAAAATTTATTGTAACATCTTACATGACCTGGTGATCCTCTGAAGGACATCAAGTCCTCCCAAGAACAGGTCAGATCCTAGAGGAGAGAGTGATAGCCTTGAGATGACTAAATAAATTGGGATTTTAATGAGTGAGCCACCCAGCCAGATGCATTCAGAAATAAACATTCTTTATCCATTTCATCAAAGACTGCAGACATCCTTTAATCAAGAAAAGGGAAGATTTTTAGTATTTAGAGGTTCAGACCTCTAGGACTGAACCTTCCCTCCTGGCCTTATAAATAGTTTAAACTCTCATATGTAAAATTAAGCCAGTTTTCTGCATAAAATAATGTGGAGATAAGCATGAAACCTAGATATTTACCCTTTGGAATACAGAATGGTGTGAATATTATTCTCATAGAACTTATCATTATATTTAAATATTTATTTTCTTAAATAAAGTTAAATGAAATGTTGGTGGGTTGTGTTTTGTTGACCCCAAAGGCTCACATATGAAGAGAATATTGTGTTTTTACTTTTTGAACAGAACTTGTAGATGAGAGTCCAGTGGTTTATTTCAATCAAAATTGTGTTTCTCTCTGTGGTGTCATGAGCTCTTGGAGCTATAAGATCTGAGGAGGGACATGGTTAGTTTATAGTGTCTTAAAATTACTGAGTTACAGAGGGTTCTGGGAGACCATGACACATGCTATCTATTGCATAATCCAATAAGTATAACAAACATTATATTGTAAATTATTAAGTAGAACCAAAGGGTCTACAAAATCAAAATATATAATCAAATAAAAAATGTGGGGACATAAATGCTCCTATAGTATGTCTTTTTCTTTTTACAGTCATCATTTTACATGTTTCTAGTTACACTTTTTTAATGTGTATCCAAAACTAAAGAAGTGGTCTCAAATTGTGATTTTTTTCCTATACTAGAGGCGAGTATAGTCACCTCAGTGATGAACGTCATAGAATTCATGAGGAACTCCATGGTTTCTTCAGTCCAAGAGTCAGGATGGGCCTATGGACCATGTGGATTCCCCAGGAAACATTAAGACTATTTCTCCCTTCAGCAATCCTCCTTTATTTCCTGAATATGCATGTTGGCTCCTAGTCTCTAGGGTCTTTCTCTTCTCCTTGATTGTTAGCTTGTATACCTTTCCAGAGTTGTAGATCCCTTAGGGTGTACTGCTACTATATAAGGTGAAATGTTAAACTCATAATTCAAAGTAGGGATATCTGGGCATTATTTTAGTATCCCTAGGTCCTTCCTATAACTCTCTTAATTTTTCCATAATTATAAACAAGAGTATATATAATTTACATAAATAATATTCTCCAAATAATACTTGATTAAACATATGAAATAATTAATGGAGACGTTATAGTATTATTTACCCAAAAGAATGTTTTACTATTGAATCGATCCATTAGCAAAGTGAATAGTGGGAGATTTGTGACCTAATATCATTAAATGCATGACAAGGTTTACATTAAGAAATTCACACTTTATTTAGTAACAAATTGCATCTTTAATGAAATATAAGTAAAAATGCTCTGTAAAATGGGTATGGTCGGCCATGCCATGACCCTAGAGACGTGAAAAGCTTTGCAAGTTCAAAGTCAGGCTCCATAACTTAGTGAGGCCTTATAAAACTTAGTAAGATTAAGAGGCTCTTAAAAAGTTAAATTTTAAATTTCTTATAAATCTTAAGAGACTTCTGAAATAATCAAATCTAAGTGTTATTAGTATTTCTCCAGTTGTGAAAAATGAGACTCTTTAGTAATTGTTGATTTATTCTAAAATTATATCCTTGTAAGGATGAACAATTCTATACTTGTATTTCCTTATTTCTACAATATCAACTAAAGATGTTAAGAAAATTTTCAGCAAATGTCAAAAGCAATTACCCATTTTCTACATTTAAATGATTTTTTCAGCCTAGGTCCCAAATACTTTAAGGGATGAGTTATAGATAAGAAACTTACTACAATCTTTATATTTGTCAAGGTGTTTTTGTAAATATTTTGCTGTTATTGAAGGTATACACTTTAGAGAAATGGTACTCCACATTTGCTACAGATATGAGGTCAGAAATTCAAAATGTCAGAAATTTGAATACAGTCTTGGACACATTCTTTGGGTTTCTATAGGCTATAAATCCTGCAGTGTTTTAAAAATGTTTGATCAATGGCCAAAAGCTTTGCAAAATTTTTTCTGCACGTCCTCTCACTTGTATGAATTCTGAAATGCTGAGTAGTGTGTGAACAACTGTTGGAGACTCTGACACCTATTTTACACTTATATGATTTCTGTGTTATCATATCTCTGGTGTGAAATAGTGTTGAACTACTGTGAAATAGGGTTGATTTATCCTTAAAGACACTGATGTAATGTTTTATGGAATTATGCTTGTAGTTAAGTGGTGCAGAATTTGTACAGCTTGTGCAAGACCTTGAGTTTGATTACAGCAGCACAAAAACAAATGCAATAGTTTCCACTAAGGCCATGATAACATAGTGACATTTGACAGATATTTCAGTCATTTTCTTGGAAAACCACAGAATTTAGTGGGTTTCTGTGTCTCCTATATGTAGTAGAAACTTCAATGTCTGAAAACTTCTACTTGAAATATTTTTACCAATCCCCATTAATTTCTAATATCATTAAGTTAAAACAATCAAATATGATCCTCGTGTACCTTAATTATAATTTTTATTTAAACTTTCATTTTTTAGTTTTCTTTGTTTTTACTTAGTGCCCAACTTTTTAACTTTGGAATTCACAAAGTCCCCAAATTATTCCTCCTGTTCAAACACCATGGTTCCAAGAACTGTAGCTGAAATGTACAAACTGCCCCCTTAGGGAATCTAGACTGATAGCCCTGCTCTGCATGAGCCCATGTATCAGTACATTCTTAAAAGTCAAAGCCATAAGGAACAAATTGTTATGCCTTTTATTTTTATAAAGGCATAACAATTTGTTTTTAATACTGGTTTGTTCACTAGACAAACCAGTATTAAAATTTACACAAATGTAAAAATGTAAGAAAACAGATTTATAAATGACAAGGGATGCAAAAATTAAATAATAATTTTTTGGGAGAATGTAAATAGGTGTTAGAAGGAACTGATTTTCTATGTATAAAAATATCAGAAACTAAACACTGGTGATCGTTTTACAACATTGTGACTGCTGTATAAGCTATGGGATTGTAACCTTAAAAATTGTAAATTAGATTTTAATTATATTTTGCCAGACAAAAAAAAAAAATTGTAAGAGGAACAAGAAAAAAGTCAAAACCATAGCAAAAATAATGATTATAAAATAATAAAAGATTTCAAAAGGCAAACAAAAATGCAAGTGATATTTGCTCAATAAATAAAACTATTTCCATAATGAGAAACATTTATTTGAATATGTTACTGCGTATATATAATGATCAACAGTGGATTGTTTTCTTATGCCTGACATATTTGTATCAGAAAAGCATGTCCGAGTAGCCATGAATATTGGCTATCTGTAATTTTAATTAATAGTTTATTTAGATAGAGCCACATTTTTTCCCAGCATCCCAATTCACCATAGCCAAATTATGGAAGCACTTCCCATTATGGACACAGTTCATAATAGATGAATTGAGTAATAAAATGTGATATACACAATGGAGTTTTTAGTCAGCTATAAATAATATTATTGACAAATGTCATAATTTAAATGGACAGAAATTAATAACATCATGCTATGTGAAATAAATCAGACTGATCAAGGGTCAAATATTTTCTTTCACATACAGCAGCTACAGCAAAACAAAGGGAAAGGAGAGTTGGATATCATAAATATATAGGGAAGATTAGTGGAGTATAAGAAGATTGGGTGGGAGTGACAGGAAAGGAGAATATCAAATGTAATACACACATACCACTGTGAATTCCACATTCCTGTATATGTAGAAAGCATCAACCATAAATGAATAAATAGATTAATAAAATAGATGAAGGAGAATATTGGGGGAAAATAATGAAGGGAAAAAATAAGGTAATGAAAATTGAAAGGGAGTAAATTAATTTAATAAAAGAGGTGAAAACCTTGCACAATGAAAAGTACAACATAATAAAAAAAAAGAATTAAAGAAGACCTAGAAGATATAAAGTTCTACCTTTTTCTTAAATAGGTAGAAGTAATATTGTCAAAATGACCATGCTACCAAAAGCACTGTACAGATTTAATGCAATTTGAATCAAAATCCCAAGACATTCTTCATGGAAATAGAAAAATATATAAAAAACAATCCTGGAAAAACAAAGAGACCCAGAAAAGGCAATGAAATCCTTAGAAGAGGAAGGCAGGTGGCATCACTATACCACACATTAAACTATACTTCAGAAGAATAATAACAGAACAGTGTGGTACTGGCACCAAAATAGACAAGTAAACCAATGGTATAGAATAGAAAACACAGAGAATAACCCACATAAATACAGACATATCATACTAGACAAAGGTACCAAAAACATATTGGAGAAAAAATAGCTTTTTCAACAAATGGTACTAGGGAAAGTGCAAATCCATATGCAGCAAAATGAATTTAAGACCCTCTCTTTTATCATGTACAAAATTGAAATCAAAGTGGATCAAAGACCTAGGAATTAAACCAGAGACCCTACACCTGAGAAAAGAAAATATAGGTCCAAATCTTCAGCATGTTGGATTAGGCCCCGACATCCTTAATAAGATTATTATAGCATAAGAATTAAAACCAGGAATCAATAAGTGGACAGATCAAAACTAAACAGCTTTTCAGCAAAAGATACAAGCAGTGAGGTGAAGAGACATCCTACATCCTCTGAGCAAATTTTTACCGCTCACATGTCAGATACAGTCCTCATCTCTAGGGTATATGAAGAACTCAATCTTGACACCAAAAACAAAACAAAACAAAACAACGACAACAACAAAACACACACACACACACACACACACACACACACACACACACATATAACCCAATGGATAAATGGACCAAGGAACTCAACGCATTTTTCAGAATATGATATACAATTGAGCAACAAATATACATGAAAATTTCAACACTACATTTAGAGAAATGCAAATCAAAGCTAAGATTTCATCTCACTCCAGCCAGAATTGCAGCTTTTATGCATATAAACAATAAGTGTCAGCAAGGATGTGAAGGAAAAGGCACATTGATACATTGCTGGTGGGGATGCAAATTGGTGCAGGCAATATGGAAAGCAGTATGGAGAGACCTTGGAAAGCTGGGAATGGAACCACCATTTGACCCAGCTATCCCATTCCTCAGTCTATACCCAAAGGAATTAAAAACAGCATACTACAGGGACACAGCCACATCAATGTTTATAGCAGCACAATTCATAATAGCTAAACTGTGGAGCCAACATAGATGCCCTTCAGTGGATGAATGGATAAAAAAATGTGGCATATATACACAATGGAATATTACTCAGCACTAAAAAAGAATAAAAACATTGCGTCTGACAGTAAAGGAATGGAGTTGGAGAATATTATGTTAAGTGAAGTTAGTCTATCCCAAAAAACAAATGCTAAGTATTTTCTCTGATATATGTGCGGTGACTCACAGTGGGGTAAAGAGAGGGAACATGAGAGGATTAGATTAATTTTAGATAGGGAAGATGGTTAAAAGAAAATGGATGGGAAAGGGGATTCGCATGGATGGTGGAATATGATCAACATCATTATTCAAAAACACATGTATGAAAATTTGAATTTGATACCAACATACCTTATATACAAACAGATATGAAAATTGTGTTATATAAGAGTTGTAATAGAGAAAAAATAAGTACATGTATAATGGCACAAATTAGCATGAACATACTTTTTTATACAGAGATATGAAAAATTGTGTTCTGTGTGCAATACAGAGTGTAATGCATTCCACTGTTGTCATGTATTTAAAAAATAAATGATTTTTTAAAAAAGAAAGTTATTGGATCCTATTGGGGACACTATAAGCCTACAGGGTAAAGATTGTAAAACCTTGAAAACACAGAGATTGAAGAGAAGGTTCACGAACAACATGAAAACCCAAGAAGAATGTGCCCCAAACAAAGATGCTACATCATTAGAATCCATGGTCAGAACAGCAGGAGAAATAACAGAGAAGAAGTGGAGGAGGACCATATTTTTCTGTGATTTAAAGGATGATATAAGAACAAATACAGGCAGCAGAGAATCATTTTGATAAAGAACTACATAAGCAAATATAGAAAGCAAAAGTTCCCTTCAATAAGGAGATAGAGATTCTGAAATAACAAACAGAGATCCTTGAAATGAAGGGAACAGTAAACCAAATTAAGAACTCAATAGGAAGCATCTCCAACAGAATAGATGACTGGAAAGACAGAACATCTGACATTAAGGAAAAATATATAATCTTGAAAAAATAAAGTTGACCCCAGTGAAGATGGTAAAAAACGATGAGCAGCAGTTTCAAGAATTATGAGATAACATGAAAAGACCAAATTTAACAACTATTGTGATAGAAGAAGGCTTAGAGGTCCAAACTACAGAAATGGACAATCTAGTCAATGAAGTAATATCAGAAAAATTTCCAAATATGTAGAGTGAATTGGAAAATCAAATACAAGGAGTGTACAGGACACCAAATGAACAAAATCACAACAGATCCACACCAACGCAGATCATAATGAAAACACGTAGCATGCAGGAGACACAGAGTATTTCAAAAGCCACAAGAGAAAGGAATCAGATTATAAATGGGAAAAAATCAGGATCTCTGATTTCTCAACCAAGGCCCTGAAAGCTACAAGATCTTATAACAATATATACCAAGCTCTGAAAGAAACAGATGCCAACCAAAAATCATACATGGCAAAATTAAATTATTATTAGCACTTGAATTTGCATTTAGATATTATTTTTATGATAAAATAAAATCTTCCATGATACAAAATAGTTAAAACAATTTACCACTAGAAGCCCTGCACTACAGCATATGCTTGGCAAAATATTCCATGAGGAAGAAATGAAAAACAATAAAAATTAGAAAATGGAAGTATCACTTTAAAGGAAAAACCTATCAAAGAGAAAGCAAATCAAGTGAAATAACAAAAATAAACAAAAATAACTAGGAATACAAATCATGTCTCGATAATAACCCTGAATGTTAATTTCCAAAATTCAGCAATCCAAAGACTGACAGATGGGATTTAATGAGAATACCCAACAATATGCTGCCTCCAAGAGACTAGTCTCATAGGAAAAGATACCCATAGACTGAAAGTGACAAGATGGAAAAAATATATATCACTTGGGCTGGGGCTGGGGCTCAGTGGTAGAGTGCACACTTAGCCCGTGTGAGGCCCTTGGTTTGATCCTTAGTATCATATAAAAATAAATAAATAAAGGTATTGTGTTCATCTATAATAAAATAAATATTAAAAACATACCACTCACATGGACTGTGGAAGCAAGAAGGGGTTTCCATCCTTATATCAAATAATGTTGATTTCAAGTATAAGTTATGCAGAAGGGATAAAGGAGAACCTGTCATACTGCTTAAGGGAACCATAGACCATCAAGACATAACAATTATAAATATTTATGCCACAAATAATGGAGCATCTATGTTCAAACAGACTCTTCTCAAGTTCAAGGGCCAAATACACCACAAGAAAATAATTCTGGGTGACTTTAACACACCTCTTTTACTACTGATAGATCTTTCAAACAAAAGCAAAACAGAAACTATAGAATTCAATAATACAATAAATAACTTAGGTTTAACTACCATACATAGACTATTTCATCCTTCAAAAGGTGAAGACACTTTCTTCTCAGCAGCACATGGATCCTTCTCTAAAATAGACCATATATTATGCCAAAAAGAAACTCTAAGCAAAATAAAGATACTACCCTGCATTCTATCAAATAATAATGGAATGAAATTACAAATCAATGTAAAAATAGAAGCTACTCCAACACCTGGAGACTAATATGCTACAGAATGAACAATGGGTTGCAGAAAACAAAGAGGATATTTAAAAATTCTTAGAGGTGAATGAGAACACAGATACAACATGTCAAAATCTCTGAGACACTATGAAGGCATTACTAAGAGGAAAGTTCATTGCATGGAGTTCATTCTTTAAAAAAACAAAAAAGTCAAATAAATGACCTAAAATTACATCTCAAAGCCCTAGGAAATAAATGAATCAACACCAAAAGCAATAAAGAAAATAAAATAACTAAAATCAGAGCTGAAATAAATGAAATTGAAACAAAAGAAGCAGTTTAAAAATTAACAAAATGACTGGGAATAGTACCACCATTTGACCCAGCTATCCCATTCCTCAGTCTATATCCAAAGGACTTTAAAACAGGATACAACAGGGACACAGTCACAATGTTTTTAGCAGCACAATGCACAATAGTCAACTGTGGAGCCAACCTCGATGCCCTTCAATAGATGAATGGATAGAGAAAATGTACCATTTAGAATATTACTCAGCAATAAAAGAAAATAAAATCAAGCCATTTGCAGGTAAATGGATGGTGATGGAGAAGACAATGCTAAGGGAAGTTAGCCAAACACCCTAAAAATTCTGAATGTTTTCTCTGATATAAAGAAGCTGACTATACTGGGATAGGGAGGGAGAGCATGGAGGAACAGATGAACTCTATTTAGGGCAGTGGGGTTATAATGGAAAGGAGGGGGCAGGGGATTAGAAAGGATGGTGGAATGTGATAGACATCATTATTCAAAGTATATGTATAAAGACAATAATTGCTTTCAACCTACTTTATATACAGAGATATGAAAAATTGAGCTGTACATGTGTAGTTAAGAATTGTAATGCATTCTGCTGCCATTTATTTATTTTTTATTTTAATTTTCAAAATTAAAAGGTGGCTCTTTGAAAAAATAAATACATTTGATAAACCCTTATCCATGCTAATGTAGAGAAGTAGAGAAAACTCCAATTAGTAAAATCCGTGATTAAAATAGAAATATCATAAAGAACACTAGAGAAATACAGAAGATGGTTAGAAAGTATTTTGAAAACTTGCACTGTAATAAAACAAAATATTGAAGACAGAAACAAATGTCTAGAGTCATATAATTTACCCAAACTGAGTGAAGATGATACACTAGTTAAAAACAAAGAAAATGATCTGTTTAAGAGAATTTTTTAATTTTTTTTTAGTTTTTGGTGGACAGAACATCTTTATTTTATTTTTATGTGTTGCTGAGGATTGAACCCAGCACCCCCCACATGCCAGGTGAGTGTGCTATCGCTTGAGCGACATCCTCAGCCCCAAAACAGATCACTTTCAAGAAATGAAGTAGAAGTCACCATCAAAAGCCTACCAACAAAAAAAAAAAAGGGGGCCAGGACTCAATTAATACAAGACCTTCAAGGAACAACTAACATCAATATTCCTCAAATTATTGCATTAAATAAAAAAAAGAGGGAATACATTCAAACTCATTCTATAAGGCCAATATCATCTTTATTCTAAAATCATACAAAGACATATCAAAGAAAGAAAACTTCAGACCAATATCTGTAACAGACTGATGCAAAAATTCTTAATAAAATTCTGGCAAATCAAATGCAATAACATTAAAAAGTTCATGCACCATGATCAAGTGGGATTCATCCCAGGGATATCAGGTTGGTTCAACATATGAAAATCAATAAATGTAATTCATCACATCAGTAGATTTAAAGATAAAAATCATATGATCATCTAAATAAATGCAGAAAATCATTTGACAAAATTCAGCACCCCTTCATGTTCAAAACACTACAAAACTAGGGATAACAGGAACATATCTCAACATTGTAAAGGCTATCTATCCTAAGCCCCAGGTCAACAATATTCTAAATGGAGAAAAACTAAATGCATTCCCTCAAAAATATGGGACAAGACAGGGATGTCCTCTCTCACAACTTCTATTCATCATACTTTTTGGAACACTGGCCAGAGAAATAATATGAAAGAAATTAAAGGAATAAGCATAGAAAAAGAAGAATTTAAACTAGCACTATTGGTTGATGATATGATTCTGTATCTAAAAGACCCAAAAAATTCCACTAGAAAACTTCAAGAACTAAAATTCAGCAAAGTAGCGGGATATAAAATCAACAGCTATAAATTAAAGGCATTTCTGTATATCTGTGAAAAATCCTCTGAGAAGGAGATGAGAAAAACTACCCCATTAACAATATCCTCAAAGAAAATAAGATACTTGGGAATCAACAAAAGAGGTGAAAGATCTATACATTGAAAACTATGGAACACTAAAGAGAAATTAAAGACCTTAGAAGATGGAAAGATTTAACTTGTTTTTGGATAAGCAAAATTAATATTATCAAAAAGACTATACTACCAAAAGCACTATACAGATTTAATACAATTTTGATCAAAATCCCAATGCCATTCCTCATAGAAATAAAAAAAGCAAATCATGAAATTCATCTGGAAAAATAAGAGACCCAGAATGGCTGAAGCAATTCTAATCAGAAAGAGTGAAGCAGGAGGTATAGCTATACCAGAACTTACAGTATTCTTCAGAGCAATAGTAATAAAAACAGCATGGTAGTGGCACCAAAACATGCTGGTAGAACAATGGTCCAAAATAGAGGACACATTGACTAATCAAATAATTACAATTACCTTATATTAAACAAAGGTGCCAAAAATATGCACCAGAGAAAAGATAGCATCTTCAACAAATGGTGCTGGGAAAACTAGAAATCCATATGTAACAAAATAAAATTGAATCCCTCTCTCTCACTATGCAAAAAGTTAACTCAAAATGGATCAAGGTCCTAGGAATCAAACCATTGTAAGTTTTTAGGATGGATTGTATGTCCTTTAATCGCATGACCTAGATATTGAAAAGAAGATGTCTTTAACATTTTTTGAGGTGCAATGCAGAAACCTATTGCTGTGAGTGTCGTCCCTAATTGGGCAAAAAGTTTTAAGAGTACATCTGGGTTATCATAAGCTAAAAGTATGTCTTTAATAGAATGAATAATATATACATCAGGGAATTCTCTCTCACAGGCATGGTAGCCTGTGTCACAACATTTTGACATAGGGTAGGACTGTTATGCATTCCCTGAGGCAACACTTTCCCGCAATATCTTTTAACTGGTTCTTTAAAATTAATTGCTGAGACACTAAAGGCAAACTCTTTACAGTCATCTGGGTGCAAAGGTATAGAGAAGAAGCAATCTTTCAGAGCTATTATTATCAAATAATAATCTAAAGAAATAGCTGTAGGAGAAGAAACTCAGGTAGATGGGTGTGTTCCAAGGGCTGAGCATAGGCTCTAAATGAGCACACAGAAGTTGTTCCTCAACTAACATGTGGGCTATTTTTACTTTTCCCCTGTTAGGGGTCACCAACAAACCCAGATTTCTTATTCTATGAGCCAATTATTATTATTATTATTATTACTATTATTATTTGTATTATTATTATTTTACTGTTCTCTGGGTTAGGGATAAGGTCAGGGCACCTTTCAAATATTTGGGCTGGGTGAATTATTTAATCTCTGTAGGAGAGATTGGGTTACATGTAGGTACTCTTCCTGTAAATCTCCCTCGATTTCTCTAGGAGTAATCCCTTGCTTAAGTCTCTCAAATGACATGATAGTCTCTTGTAGAGAGCCAGATGCCATGTTCTGATTGCACAGAAATTTTAAACTCATCTTGAAAATTTGAATCAATCATTCCCGGCAGTTCCTGAAATCCATATTTAAATCGTTTCATCCCAAAATTAGACCTGTGGTATGGGGGTAATGGTCCATGAGTCACCACAAATGTAGTGACTGATCAGAGCCTCCTGCTTCAGGACTGGAAGGCGTGGTCCTTCAGTGTGGCTCCCCACAACACATCTTATTGTGAGACTGAAAATTTTAAAATGCAGGAGCTTCCCAGTGACTCTCAAATTACAATGTACACTTTCTGTCGAATAAAAACTAAAGTGACTCCTGAGAACTAAGTTATCCTGTGTGAAATGACATGGAATGAATACAAGAGGAAAGGTATGGGCACGACCCCTGGAAGAAAACAGCATGGCCATATTACTCCATATCTGAAAACGAAACTCAAGGATCACGGAAACATCATTACCATTACCTTGGTTTTCTTATCCCTAAAATAGATCATTAGATGGCAACATTTACATATTCAAGTCAACTTAAATCAATGTTTGATTTGTTTTTGAGCCAAATCACTAACACATGAAAAAATATAAGGTAATCATGTGCTTCAACTTTTGAACAAGTTTGAACATAGTTAGCAGCTTATCTGAATAAGAATTCTGTTTTTCTCAGTGTGAGGACATGTGGTCCTGTCCCTGTAAGACCAAAAAAGGGAATGTTTAGTTTTTCGTATTTGTGAACAGTCTATCATAGAGAAATTTGAGGAGTTTATGCTATATACTGTCTACCTTGCCATCCCAAGGTATAATTACCATTATGTATTATAAAGTACAATAAAAGAGGTAGAAAAATACAATGATATTTAATTAAGTAAATTGTGAGGTGCCCAGCTAGCTCATTTGGTAGAGCATGAGACTCTTAAGTAAATTGTGTGGGAGGTTTAAGTGCTCCATGGCTATGTCTCTTTCTTATCCACGCTATTGTACACATTCCTGGTTATATTTCCCTGCTAGGGATTCAAAAATAAGTAGGAAGTCAATATTGGGGGAAAAATATTTTCCTACATTCTTTGAAGTCACTCAAGATCCTAAGGGGTTACTTTTAGGGATTGCCTGACTCTTTTAGATGTTTCTGTACATGAAGCATCAAGAGCCAGGAAAGATCAACATGTAACTGAACACATTTCTCTTGAAAATATCGGGAGTATTTCTGCCCAATGACCCGCCTTTTTCCTGAATATGCACCAGCTACTCTCTGCCTTTGAGGTCTTTACAATTACCTTGTTTTGGAGGTTGTGTGACTCTCCAGAATTGCAGGATAAAATTTAAAACTTTGTTACTCAAGATACAGAAATCTGGGGGTTACTTTCTTATCCCCATACCTTATCTACACTTATCTCTATTTCTCCAATAATTATAAGCAGAAAAAAATTATCAAAAATATGACTTATAGGAATAATATTTTTTGAATGAATTGAATAATTAATAATTAATAAAGATGTCATGCCACTATTTACCCAATAGTGTGTTTTTACTACCTGTTACTAAGAACATTTAATAAAGTAGAATAGTTTGATATCTCTGACATGATGATTCCATACAGAACAGTATTAGCACATTAATACTTACTTCTATATAGTAAAAAATTATATATAATGTGAACAAAGTATTTCAAAGTTTATAGCATAGTTTCATCAACAACAACAATAACAACAACAACAACAACAACAACAGATTAAAATCTCTGGGGCTGTTGCTGTAGCTCAGCAGTAGAGCACTCAGAGCCAGGCTCATTGAAAGATTTTCTAGGCATCTCAGTGAGCTCCTGTCTCTACATAAAATAGGGCTAGGGATGTGGCTCAAAGGTTGAGTGTCCCTGAGTTCAATCTTCATCATCGCCCCCCAAAAAAAAGAATGTCTGTGGGCTGGGGATGTGGCTCAAGTGGTAGCATGCTGGCCTCGCATGCATGTGGCCCGGGTTCAATCTTCAGCACCACATACAAAACAAAGATATTGTGTCTGCCTAAAACTAAAATATAAATATTAAAAAATTCTCTCTCTCTCTCTCTCTCTCTCTCTCTCTCTCTCTCTCAAAAGAAAGAATGTCTGGGTCATACTTTCATGGAGGTTCTAAAATGTAGAAGTAGTATAGAATAACTATTATGGGCCAAGCTCTAGAATGGATGGGCATGCATTTGAATTTAGGCTTTTATAAATAATATAGATTTGATGTTGATCTACTGATGGAATATTTCCTACACAAGGCATGGAATGATGAGGCATGTATTTGCTTTAATTCAAGTGTCTAAAATAGTAAATATATATTTTAAATAATTGCAGCAACATATTGAAAAATAACAGTCATCAGAAAATCATGCATGTGAAGCTAGATCATTTCATGACTCTTTAGAACATGTAGATCTATAAATTTGAGGTGACTGTTAGTCCAGAATCTGATTTACATAACAAGACCCCTAGAGCACAAGAAGTAAAAATCATGAATCAATAAATGGGATAGAATCAATCTAAAAAGCTGCTTCTCAGCAAAAGGAAAAATAATGTGAAGAGAGAACCTACAGATTTGTATAAAGCCTTTACCACATGTACCTCAGATAAAGCATTAATCTCTAGGGTATATAAAGAAAGCAAAACTTAACAAAAAACCCAATTAACAAATGGACTAAGTAAGTGAACAGATACTTCACAGAAGAAATATAATCCATTACCAAATAGATGAAAAAACCATTTAACATCTAGAAATTAAGAAGATGTAAATCAAAACTTAAGATTTTATCTCACTTTAGGCAGAATGTCAATCATCAATAATACAGGCAATGATAAATGTTGGTGAGGATGTGGGGGAAAAAGGAACACTCACACATTTCTCATGGGACTTACTGCAAATTTGTGCAACCACTGTGGAAAGCAGTATGGAGACTCCTTGCAAAACCAGAATGAAACCATCATTTGACCCAACTATCTCTCTCCTCAGACTATACCCAAAGGACTTAAAAACAGCATACTACAGGGATGCAGCCACACCAATGTTTACAGCACCACAATTCACAACAGCTAAACCATAGAACCAACCTTGGTGTCCTTAAACAGATGAATGGATAAATAAAATGTGATTATATGTATTTCCCCAAATAATGGAATATTACTTAGCTTCAAAGATGAATGAAACTATGGCATTTGGTGGTAAATGGATGGAGTTGGAGAATATCATTCTAAGTGAAATAAGCTAACACACACACACACACAACACAAAGGACAAATATTTTCTCTGATAAGTGGATCTTAATTCACAATGGGGGGTGGAGAAAAATAGTTTCTTAGATTAATTAGAGAGGAGTGCAGGGAGGGGATATGGGGAGAGGAAGGATAGTAGAATGAAACAGACATTACATATAATATATAATATATATGGATGCTAAACCACTCAACAAGGGAGAGGGAGAGAATAGAAATTGAGTGGATTAAACAAAGTTGGAATGAAGGAAACAAAGGGAAATAGGAATACAGATGACAGTAGAATGGATCAAACACAAATTTTCTATGTTTATATATAAATACACCACCAGTGAAGGTCCACACCATGTACACCTCAGAAATGGAATGCTAAGTAAAATATTACTCCATGTATGAATAATATGTCAAAATTTGCTCTACTGTCATTTATATAAAAAAAGACTAAGAAATTTTAAAAATTTTAAGGAAAAATTTGAATATAGAGAAGGTTTGTGAGTTGAAAACTCTTCAATAAATGCTAATGTCATTAAGGTTAAATAAAATTATAAAAGAATACCTTTATCTCATACAAAATAAGAGTGATAAATAGAGGGGCCCAAGTCATTCTGTGCAACTATCTATAAGCCCAAAATTTATGATTTGTAACTCTTCTATTTGTTTTAAAAGCAGTACAACAACAATTATTACAAGTTGAGCAGAGAGGAAATATTACATAGCAGTGTTATGGATACTATCAATAATGCTGTGTGCACTCAGAGAAAGGATTCTCAATTTCCTCCCCCATGAAATAAAAAAATCATGTAGTTGAATACTCTAGTTACTAATTAAATAAAACATGCATGTGTTTGTAACATTAAGCATGTGCGCAGCTGCTCAACTTGGAAGGTCAGATCCAATAGATAAGGAAGACACTCTCTTCACACAAGACAGTGCTTTTTTGAGTAATACTATGAAAGCAAAAGAGAAAGCAAAGTAACAGACACACAGGCAACTGTATTGCCAGACTAGGAAAACCCCAACACTGAACTTATGTACTAGGGAGTCTGAAACAGCTTTTCGGGGTCTTGAATGGGAAGTCCTGGGCAGAGCATCCTCTCCACAAGTGAGAGTCTGAAGTCTTGTTATAACTTGTATTTAAAGTGGAAGCTGAATCAAGTTAAAACAAAGAAATATTCATTCTAACAGCTTGCATGACCTAATGGTCCCATGAGGAACACTACATTCTCCCAAGAACAGGTCAGATCTGAGAGGAGGGAGTAATAGCCTAGAGATGAGTAAATAAATTGGGGTTCACATGAGTGAGCCATTGAGACAAATTCATTGAGAAATCGGCATTCTTTAGATGTTTCATCAAGGATATGCAGACATCATGCAGGCACATGCAAAGGGAAAGTCTTTAGTATTTTTCTTGGATCTGTAGTACTGAATCTTCCCCCGGGGCCTTATAAATAGTTAAAAATCTCATATGTGAAATGAAGCTATTTTTTGTGTAAAATAACATGGAGTGGAGATACGCATGAAGCCTAGAGATTTATCCTTTGGAATAAAAAATAGTGTGAATATTATTCTCCTAGAACTTATCATTATATTTCAATATTTATTTTCCCATATAAAGTTAAATAAAATATTTGTAGGTGGTGTTCTGATTACCAAAAGGGCTCACATATGAAGAGAATAGTGTTTTTTTTGTTTGTTTGTTTGTTTTGTTTTGTTTTGTTTTTTTTTTACTTTTTGAACAGGACTTGTAGATTTGAGACTAGAGTTTTATTTCAATCAAAATTGTGTTTCTCTCTCTGTGGTGTCATGGACTCCTGGAGCTATAAGGTCTGAAGAGGGACAGGGCTAGTTTATAGTATCTTATAGTATCTGGGAGAACATGACACATGCTATCTATTATATTATCCAATAAGTATAACAAACCTTATATTGTAAGTTATTAAGTAAAACAAAAAGGTCTACAAAATCAAAATATATAATGAAATAAAAAATGTTGGGGCATGAATGCTCCTATAGTATGTCTTTTTCTTTTTACACTCATCATTTTACATGTATCTGGTTAAACTTTTCTACTGGGTATCCAAGACTAAAGAGGTGGTCCTATATTGGGATGTTCTTCCTATAATTGAGGTCAGTCTAGTCTCCTCAGTGGTGAATGTCATGGAATTCATGAGTAACTGCATGGTTTCTTCAGTTCAAGAGTCAGGATGGGCCTGTGTACCACGTCGTTTCTCCAGGAAACACTGAGACTATTTCCCCCTTCAGCAACCCTCCTTTTTTACCTGAATATGCACGTTGGCTCCTAGTCTCTTGGGTCTTTCTTCTCTCCCTGATTGGGAGCTTGTATAACTCTCCAGAGTTGTAGATCCATTAGGGAATACTGCAACTATACAAGGTGAAATGTTAAAGTTGTAATTCAAACTCGGGATATCTGGGCATTATTTTAGTATTCCTAGGTCCTTCCTATAACTGTCTTAATTTTTCCCTAATTACAAAAAATAGTATATAATTTACATAAATAATATTCCCCAAATAAAACTTGATTAAACATATGAAATAATTAATGTAGAGGTTATGGCATTATTTACACAATAGAATGTATTTCTATTGCATCAATACATTAGCAAAGTGAATAGTGAGAGATGTGTGACCTAATAACATCATTGAATGCATGACAAGGTTAATATTAAGAAATTCATACTTTATGTAGTAACAAATTGCACCCGTTATAAAATATAAGTAAAAATGCTCTGTAAAACAGGCATTTTGGTCCATGCCTGTGACCCTAGGGATGTGAGAAGCTTTGCAAGTTCAAAGTCAGACTCCATAACTTTGTGAGGCCCTAAGCAACTTAGAAATCCCTATCTGTAAATAAAAATGATAAACAAATCTGGGGATGTGGTTTACTGATTAACTGCCCCTAAGTTTAAGTACAAAAATAAAAGCTAAAAATTTAAAATTTCATATTAATCTTAGGAGACATCTGTAATAATCAACTATGAGAATTATGTTTTCTTCAGTTGTGAAAATTGAGAATATTCAGAAATTGTTGCTTTACAGTAAAATTATATCCTTTTAGGGATGCACTATTCTATATTTGTATTTCCTTATTTCTATAATATCAGCTCAAGATGTTAAGAAAATTTTCAAAATGTCAAAAGCTATTACCCATTTTCTACATTTGAATGATTTTTACCTCCTAGATCCCAAATACTTCAAGGGATGGCTATAGGTAAGAAACTTACTACAATTTTTTTTATATTTGTCAACATGTTTTTGAAAGTTTTTGAGTGTGTTGCATTCTTCACATTGGTAGGTCTTCTCTGCAGACTAAATTTTTTGGTGTTGAGTAAGAGTTGAAGAATTTTTTAAGAATTTTCCACACTTTTTTAAATTACAAAAAATAGATATTTTGTAAAGAAACTCTCATAGTATCACTTTTAGAAATATCTTCTCTGTGCAAATGTTTGACTGGAAGTTTAACTCAGTACTACATTTATAATTGGCCAAGTTAAAAACTGATGCCTGGACAAGATTTCAAGTTTTCCACACTATCTTTCACTTTCAAAATTTCTGTGGATATAATCTTAAAGAAATATAAAGCTCCTCAAAAGTAAGAGGAATAAATTGAATTTTTTTTAGATATTATTTTTTTCTGGTATCTTTTGGCCATAAAACTTTTATCATAAATAGGGACTACTAATTGGTTTTGACGATTATAATATGATTTTGAACTTTACTCTCACCTATATTTTCCCATTGTTTTTTTAGTTGTAAATAGTCAAGGTCAGACTTTCCAGATCTTCCCTCTCTCTTTTTTTATTCCCTGCTCTGGTAAAAATTATCGAGGATGATGAGAAGTCATGGCTGAAATAAAAATAACAATCATGTTTACTTACTGTACTGAGCAGAGTATATTTTGTAAACAAAGGAAATTACAGCAATAAAGAAACATCAGCAGGGGAGCAGGTTATTAAATCCAAGTCCATTGTTACTGCAGAAATATATAAATCAAATAAAAATGTACACAGAAAATTACTTTGAGAACTTTCTAAATCATCTCAGTGTTCACAGTATCCAAGATGAGTACATTCCTATGGAAAGTAATATAGTAAAGAAAAATACATTGTGTTAAACAAAGCCTTTCCTCCTCCACAATATATTTTAAAAATCTACCGACTTCCTTCTGTTTTATTAAAGAAATATGAAACATGTGAATATTTGGGGACTGTTCAAAAAGGGGTTCCTGCTTATCAACAGAAAAAAAACAGGGCTAAATCTACCATAAGAAAAGTAAGTTATGAATTACTCAAAAGGAATAGTAAATTTTCATTTAATAGAAGTTTAATTAACTAAACCAACACAAAAAAATAGAATAAAATGTAGTCAATAATTGTTAATATTCATAAGCAGAAAATGTGTTTAAATACTTTATTTAGAAAATGTCTGAGTCAGGGGTTGTACACAGCAACATTGGAGGTTGAGCCAGAAGGTTCAAAATTTCAAGGCCAGCCAAAGTAAAATATGCAAAGTGGTAGTTCTCTCTCCAGTGCTATTAAATGTATCTGAGAGAATATAAAAATAAAAAATCTAAGCAGCTTAATTATCTCCAACTTGTAAAGACTCAAAGCAGGTTTTAATTCAAGTTTTAGAACTTACAGAGAATATTCAGAGTATCCAAGAGAAAAAAGATGGGTTACCTAGAAATGTGTAACTCTATAATTGTGAAATCCTTAGTCAAAACTTTACAACACAGAAAGGAATTTGGGGCCATTTTCAAGGGATGAAAGAATAAAATTATCAACCAAGACATTATATTCACAGCTACTATCTTTCAAAAGAGAAGAAAATACAGACTTTAAAGATAGAAATGAACACACTATTCATCAACACTAGATCTGTTCTCTAAAAAGTACTAAAGATAATCCTTCTTAGTGAAATGTAAGTGTGCACAGCAACACAAGTCATATGAAATTCTAAAAATTTCTTGGCACAAACAATTCTATTTTATTGTAATGATGGATCACAAAACATGTAATTTTGCAATAGTATTTGAAAGACAAAGGCATCAAAATAAAACTGTTAATAAGCATATATACCAGTAACAATAATATAGTTATAAAAGACACAAATATATTGAATTTTTAATAAAGTGAAGTCAAGTTGATACTCATACAAAGTATGAGTAGGGAGATTCTTCGTTTTTAGATTTTTTGTTGGCAAATTCAATTACAAAATTCTGATCAAAACAAACCTTGGCTATCTGAATTAATGCTAAAAATTACAACTGTAGGTAGGCCATAAGATACTCTAAATCGAAGAACACACAAATACTGAAAGCAAAAGAATATAAGAATGGTGCATACAAAAGTGTCTGATCAAAACCTGAGCTGTCTAAATTATAGTACACAAAACATAGTTGAAGACAGTTACAGGACATAAGAGACATTTTAAATTAAAAAAATTCTTTGAAAAGAGGCAAAAATAGAGAAAAAGAACCTTTCCCTAGGTTCTGAATTAAGAGTAAATACATTAGCAACGTACATCCTATTTCCCAAACACACAAAGAAAACATTGAGAGAGTTTAATGAAAACAAAGAATCACTGTTATACTAGGATACATCAATCCCCACTTACTGAAAAAGAGAAATACAGTGAAGCAAAATGGTAATTGCAAAACATAAGACTTTGAAAATATTTTGAAACTATTGTAGACTTATAGAATTCCTGTACTTAATCACAATTGGGATATTATGTTGGATAGCCCAATTTTATGTATTAAAACAAAGGTTAATAAATATTTAAGTGCTAGTTATTTTGTAACCAACATAGAATAAATATTTGAAGTAAAAGTGGTAGGGATGTTCAAAATTCCCTACATATGTGTCAGTTGATTGAACACTCTTGGGTATGCTGTTGTTCAAGAATTGAAACATAAGGTTAAGTAGCATGAACATCTTTTAATTTTAACTAGAGTCTCCAAGTAATATTCAAAGTCCAGTTGTTATATTTCTCTGCAAAATAAAAAATTCTTAGAATTGTGTGAATATCCCTTATAATACAAATAACATTAGAAGAATATTTCTCTGCTAAAAAATGTACTAAAAGTTACAGCATTTAATTGTAAATACAGACATGGAATAAAGTAGATGGAGTTCTGAGTGAGTGTGGTAATAAGCCCTCACATCAATAGCAAATTAAAAACATTGCACACCAGTGTTGTTACATTGTTACTCACAGAGCCATTATGGGGGATGCAAACCAAATATCCCTTGAGATAAACAGATGAGCCATTTTGGAATATAAAACTATAGAGCTTTGAAGTAAAAGAATTTATTCTAATTATATATTTTACAAAATGTATGTATACTAGGTTAGCTAAAATATGTCACAGAAATAATACTGCAGACTTCTATGAATATGACATCTCTAAACTAAAACAGATGCTTTCTGAACAAAATAGAATGGTTGTAATAGGGAGACACAAATGAGCCCTTGCATCATAGGAATTAAATTTTTTTGAGATGTAAACTTTAGAGATACATTGCATAACAATTTGAATTAATGTTACTGAACTATATGTTTAAAAATTTGGAGACAGTAAGTTTTATTTTGTCGTTTTGATTATAATGAAAATTAAAAACAACACATAAAAGATAACTGCAACATTTTTCAAAGCTACATTTAAAATAATGTGGTCTTTATTTTATAAATAATAACAAACTCATCAGTATACAAATGATGGGCATGCATGTAATCTCAGCTACTAGGAAGTCTTAGGCAGGAGAATTGCAAATTCAAGACATCCTCAATCACTTAGTAAGAACCTCTCTCCAACTATGAGTGAAAAGGGGCTTGGGGTGTAGTTCAGCATTAGAGTATCACTGCCATCAATCCCCATTACATTTACAGATAGAAAATTTCAATTTCTATTTACATGGACAGAATGAATGGCCAATCAAGATAAAATACAAAAGTCATAGACAAAAGAGGCTTAATATTTATACAAGCAAAAGCACATATAACATTACTGGCAATACAAACAAGAGTCATGCATATCTTGATTTGTGAAATAATTTACTGATATGAGGAAACCCAGTCTGTAACATGGAACCTACTGTACACAATGAAAAAATAAAATAAAAAAAACCCAAATTGTAAATATACACAGATGTACTATTTTAAACGTACTATTTTAAACTTCCTCTTATTCAACTACAACTTACACCATCTCTCAAAAGAGCAGTCTTGGTCCATCTTGACATTCCTTCCATGGCAGATAATTTCACAGAAAATCGATTACACATATTCAGGAAAAACTCTGATAAGGAAATTTTAGTAAAAAAATATGTACAAACAAGATTAGAGAAATTGACTTGTGATAGTAATGTATTGCAATCGGTTGACCAAGAGATCACCCGAAATTTGCAAAAATTTTTTGCAAATAATGGAAGTGGGGCTGGAGTTGTAGACTAGTGGTAGAGGTCTTGCCTAGCATGTATGAGGCCCTGGGTTCAATCCTCAGGACCACATATAAATAAATGGGAAATTCATTAGCAACTAAAAAATATTTTTAAAAAATTATGGACAAGCTGTCAGATACAATTGACACAATGCAAGGGGAGTGTTTTGTTGTTGATTTGAATGTACGTAGACATTAGTGGAGGAAAAACAGGAAACTAGACAATTTCAAAGCACAAAACACAGGACAGGTTCTTCTATGATGACAAGAGAAAGAAATCAAAGCTTCTCAAAATTCTTTTCTGCTGAATAACGTCTCAATCAACCTTTTAAAATTTAGGTTTTCTCCTCTACCTCAACTATGTTCTCTGCTATATGTGGGCCACAATATTTGACATCCCTGCATTCCTCTAAAGAAACAACATGTCGAGTGAAGGAAATATATCATGCCAACAAAAAAATCATTAAGGATGAAAAGAAAGATCATTAACATTTTCTTGTCAGCACCAAGAACTACCCTGTCTTTTTTATTGAAAGCATGAATCTGAAACTCATTCTTGTGGAGAAGTTCCCAAATGATATACTTCAAGGAAAGTAAATTAAAAAATGATACATAGGAATTCTGAAGTAAAGTTATGCTCACTCACAAGAGCAGGTTGCTGTAGTTCTCCAACATCACTTCTCTATATAAATTCTGCTGAGGAGGATCCAGGTATTCCCATTCCTCCTCAGAGAAATCAATGGCCACATCCCCAAATGTCAATGGCTCCTGAAATAATAATTGATAAATCAACAGCACATTGACCAAACCATTATTCAGTTTTTAATTTGAATTTAGAGTTAGTAGAACTGACTGTCATGTAGGAGAGTGACTTTAATTATGGGATAAGATACTTTCCATTTTCTAATTCAGAAGAAAATACAAAAGTCCAAAAACTGTATATATATTCCATATCAAAGTGAAGTAAAGGATATATACCAAATCCCAAGCACTGAATAAAAGCCCAACTCCTAACTTTTCTGCCATCAGTGAATGTGAAATTTGGCAGACATTCCAGATGCAAATCAGACTTGTCAAAATATTCTCATAAGGTGATGCTGCCCAAGGGAGACAAAAAGAGTGGTAAAAAAGTTTTTCAAAACAGTCCAGTAGTTATTCTCTTTTTTGTATCCATGAGATAGATTGAGCTCTCCAATACAATTAGTTTCATGTATCATCCATGACAAATTTCTAATGTGTAAAATATTTGTAGAATATATTAACATTTGGAGACATGTAAAATGACACTTCCAACTCATAAAAAGACAAAGTTGAAAAATTTCAAGTTCTATAAGCACTTCAATGAGTAAATAAATTTGGTACAATAGAGGCCCAGACAGCAGCACATATGTGTTCAAAAGACTGAGACAAATAAATGGTTAATAAAAGAAAAAAGGATTTTTAATATAATTGTATTGAAAAAATAATGGTAACAATAGTTACTTAAAACTCATACAACCAAGGAAATATAAACAAGAAAACTGATGGCTTTGAGAAATACATAATAAAATTATTGTCATAAATGAGGCACAGGACGGTTGTCATCTCTGTGTGCCAAAGAAAGATGAGATCACTATGACACACCAGAATTGTCCAGAGTTTTTCCACGTGGGAACTCCATGTGTCGATGAATCTTAATTACTTAAACATAGTTACTTTATTGGAAGAATTACCTTGACATCAGAGCATAATCACCCCGTCTACATAAATAATCAATTAAAAATCTTCAATAGCAAAATATTTAAATACTTGAGCCAATTGAAATTGTATGGTATCAAGATTTTATCCAAAAAACAACAACAAGAAAAATGAGGTGAGTAGATGAGTATAATCACTGTTCACAAGACACAAAAAATAAAAATCCTGACATGTTAGAGTAAATATATTTTCCAAACTCTGGAGCACCCTCACTGTAACACTGTAGCCTTCTAGGTTCATTCCTAAGCAGTGAGTGAGGTAATTCTGGGCAGCTAAGAAAATGATTCTATAAAGTCCACACACCTCAGATCCCTTTTGCAAAAAAAAGGAAATGCTTAGTCTTTCAGAGTCACAGATCTCACCAGTTAACAGACACATACCTAGAGTTAGTTTAAGGTCCTCACCTACAATGTCCTTTAAAAAATATTTTTCTAAAAGAACATGTGTGAATTTGCAGAAAATAAAATTGGGGTTGCAGCTCAGTGGCAGAGCACTTGCCTAACATGTGGTAGGCATGAGGTCTGATCCTCAGCACCACATATAAATAAAAAATAAAGGAACATCAACAACTAAAAAGTAGTTTTAAAAAGAACATTTTTGACACTGGTTAGCATAAGTGTCACTATTTCAGGTCTCAAACTTTCAGTCTTTCACCTAATTCTGATGCCACTTATAAATCCAGAGTGTCATGTACACTGCTGATCAACTTCCTGTAAATTGGGGGACCTAAAACTACCAAACATAGAAAGGAGCATTCAATAGAAAGTAGCATTCAATATTAATATATTAGTTATCTACAACTCTAAAAAATGAATTAAACACAACCATGATAAAATCCTAACAACCTGTTTCACAAATATAGAAAAATTGGCTTCTAAAGGATATATAGAGAAGGCAGGCATAGAGAATGGTCAACAATTCTGTAGAATAAGTTTACAGAACTGAAATATCTGACACCAAGATTAACTATGAACTTACAGTAACCCAAAAGGTGAGATATGTGGAAAGGAGTATACAAACAGATTAGTGGAATAGAACTGAAAAACTAGAAATAAACTCAAAAAAAACACACAAGAGATGGCAAGACTTCCCTGGAGATGATATAATCTTTTTAATGAATTATGAACATCTTGGCATCTGTATGCAAAAAAATGAATTTGACACAGAACTTACAACTTTTAAAAAATGAAATAATTAATTTGAAAGAAAATGTTAAATTTGTGACAGACAACATAGCAGAAATTTTATGTGGCTTCATTCTTGACATGAAGGTTCAAAGCCAGAAGCAGGATGTATAAATGAAAAACTTAATGAACTTTTATTCTGTTGAAAACTATTCTGTATTTAGAAGTATGCTATTAACTGAATGAGAAGAAACTGGATTAATTAGTTGCCAAATATATATATGATAAAGGTCTGCAATAAAAAAATGTACAATGAACTCTTAAAACTCAGAAAAAAGTGCTGGAGGTTTGGATCAATGGTAGAGCGCTTTTCTACCATGCATGAGGCACTGGATTTAATCTTTAGCACCACATATAAATTAATAATAAATAAAGGTCCATTGATAACTAAACATTAAAACACTGAGCAAGAAAACAACCAATTTAAAAACGGGCACTATCACATATAATGGTATTAGAAACACAATAAGAGCAATAGTAAGAATAATATAATTAGAAACTATAATAAATATATACAGATACATGGAGATAACATTTGTGCATCTATCTTCATCTGTTTTTCTATAGATATTTGTATATGTACATACATACATTCATAGATTTATAATTATAAATCTATAAAATACTGCAGAATTACATAGTTTTAGCATATATCTTAAAAACATTTATTATAATTAATTGATTAATAACTAATTGTACATAATTTATGCATAAATACAGAATAACCTTTAGGCTTTCACTTACAGAGACATTCACACAATAATATTTTATGGAGTTATGGTTGTAGTTAAGTGGTGCAGGATTTGTTCAACATGTGCAAGACCTTGGGTTTGATTACCAGCAGCACAAAAACAAATGCAATAGTTTCCACTAAGGCCATGATAACATAGTGGCATTTGACAGATATTTCATGAATCTACTCTAAAGTCATTTTCTTTGAAAACCACAGAATCCAGTGGGTTTCTGTGTCTCCTATATGTAGAAGAAACTTCAATGTCTGGAAAGTTCTACTTGAAATATTTTTACTACCCCCCTTAATTTCTAATATCATTAAGTTAAAACAATCAATCATGGCCCTACTGTACCTTAAGGTCATAAGTAAAAAATGAAAATTTAAACCAAAATTATGCTTTTCTTATGTTTCTACCTAATGGCCAGGTTTATTTCCTTTGGAGTTCATTAAGTCCCCAATTTATTCCTCCTGTTCAATTACCATGGTTCTGAGAACTCTATCTGAAATGTACAAACTGCCTCTTTAGAGAATCTAGACTGATAGCACTGCCCTGGATGAGCCCATGTATCAGTACATTCTTCAAAGTCAAAGCCACAAGGAACAAATTGTTATGCCTTTTATCGTTGTAAAGGTTGTTGTCTAGTGAACAAAACAGTATTAAAATTTATACAAAGTGTAAAAATGAGAAAACAGATTAAAAGTGACAAGGGATGCAAAAATTAAAAATTCTATAATTATTTTGGAGAATGTCAATGGGTGTTAGAAGGAACTGTTTTTTTATGTATAAAAATATGAGAAACTAAACACTGGTGATAGTTTTACCACATTGTCACTACTGTAAAAGCTACTGGATTGTAACCTTAAAAATGATAAATTAGATTTTACTTATATTTTGCCAGAAGAAGAAAAAAGTTTTTGTAAGAGGCACAAGAAAAAAGTCAAACCATAGCAAAAATAATAATAAACTTCGTAAAAATAAGATTTAAAAAGACAAACAATAATGCAAGTGATATTTGCCCAATAAATAACACTATTTCCATAATAAGAAACATGTATTTGAATATGCAATGGCCCATGTGAATTGTTTTCTTATGCCTGACTTATATTTGTATCAGAAAAGCATGTCCGAGTAGCCATGAATATTGGCTATCTGTAATTGTAATTAATACTATATTTTGATAGAGCCACATTTTGGTTCCTATCATTCCAATTCACCATAGCCAAATTATGGAAGCAGTTTCCATTATGGAAGTAGTTTCCAATAAATGAATTAACTAATAAAATATGATACACACAATGGAGTTTTTTAGTCAACTATAAATAAAATTTATTGAGAAATGTCACAATTTAAATGGACAGAAATTAAAAACATCACGCTAAGTGAAATAAATCAGACTGATCAAGGGTCAAATGTTTTCTTTCACATGTAGCAGCTACTGCAAAACAAAGGGAAAGGAGAATTGGATATCATAAAGATATAGGGAAGATTAGTGGAGCATAAAGAGATCGGGTGAGAGTGACAGGAAAGGAGACTATCAAATAAATTTTTAAAATCATGGGTAGATAGAGATTCTCAAAATTAAAAAAGCAAATAGAAATTTTGAAATGAAGGAAACAAAAACCCAAATTAAAAAACTCAATAGAAAGCATCTTCAACAGAATAGATCACTTGGAAAACAGAACCTGAGACAATAAAGACAAAATACATAAACTTGAAAAAACTAGTTTGACCACACAGTGAAGATGGTAAAAAAAATGAGGAGAACATTCAAGAATTATGGGATAACAGGAAAAAACAAATTTAACAATTATTGGGCTTGAGGAAGGCATAAAGGTCAAAACTAAAGAAATGGACAATCTAATCCATGAAATAATATCATTAAAAAATCCAAACATGAAGAGTGGATTGGAAAATCAAATACAAAAAACTTTCAAGAAAACAAATGTACAAAAGTCACAACAGATACACACTAAGGCACTTTATGATGAAAATGCCTAGCATACAGGATAAGGAGAGAATTTTAAAATCACAAGAGAAAGGAATCAGATTACATATGGAGAAAACAAATTAGGATCTCTGATTTCTCAGCTGAGACCCTGAAAGCTACAAGATTCTGCAACAACATATACCAAGCTCAAAAAGTAACGGATGCCAACCAAGAATCATGCCCAGCAAAGTTAAATTTGGATTAGAAATCAGATTTCAATTTGGATATGTTATTTTTATGACAAAATAAACACCTTCCATGATACACAAAAGTTAAAAGAATATACAACTAGAAATCCTGCACTACAGAACATCCTTGGTAAAATATTCCATAAGGAGAAAATGAACAATAAAAATTAGAAAAGGGAGGTATCACTCTAAAGGAAAAATCTATCAAAGAGAAACCAAATCAAAATAACTGGGAATACAAATCATGTCTCAATAATAACCCTAAAAGTTGATTTTCAAAACTCAGCAATCAAAAGACAGATTGAAAGATTGGATTGTTTTAAAAAAGACCCAACATATGCTGCCTCAAAGAAACTCATCTCAACGGAAAAGACACATACAGAGACTGAAGGTGAAAAGTTGGAAAAAAAATATATCACTCGGGCTGGGGCTGGGGCTCAGGGGTAAAACACTCGCCTAGCATGTGTGAGGCCCTGGGTTCGATTCTCAGCACCACATAAAAATAAATAAAATAAAGGTATTGTGTCCATCTACAAAAAATAAATATTAAAAAACATACCATTCACATGGACTGTGGAAGCAAGCAGGGGTTTCCATCCTTATGTCAAATAATGCAGACTTCAAGTGAAAGTTAATCAAACGAGATGAAGAAGGACATTACATACTGCTTAAGGGAACCATATACCAACAAGACAGAATTATTAGAAATATTTATGCTCTGAAAAATGGAGCATCTATGTTCAAATAACCTCTTCTCAAGTTCAAGGGCCAAGTAGACCACAAGACAATAATTCTGGGTGACATTAACACACCTCTTTTACCCCTCGATAGATTTTCCAAATAAAAGCCAAACAGAAATTATAGAACTCAATAATAAAATTAATAACTTAGATTTAACTGACATACATAGAATATTTTATCCTTCAACAGGTGAATACACTTTCTTCTCAGCAGCACATGAATCCTTTTCTAAAATAGACCATATACTATGTCACAGGGCAACTCTTAGCAAATACCAAAAAGGTAGAGATACTACCATGCATTTTGTCAGATCATAATAGAATAAAATTAGAAAATAAATGATAGGGCTGGGGATGTGGCTCAAGCAGTAGTGTGCTCGCCTGGCATGCGTGCGGCCCGGGTTCAATACTCAGCACCATATACAAAGATGTTGTATCCACCAAATAATAAAAAATAAATATTAAAATTCTCTCTCTCTCTCTCACTCTGTCTCACTCTCTCTCGCTCTCTTTTTTAAAAAAGAGAAAATAAATGATAAAAATAGAAGCTACTCCAACACCTGGAGACTAAAAAATATGCTACTGAATGAACAATGGGTTTCAGAAGACACCAAATCGGAGATTAAAAAATTCTTAGAGGTAAATGAGAACACAGATACAACATATCAAAATCTCTGTGACACTCTGAGGACAGTACTAAGAGGAAAGTTCATTGCATGAAGTACATTCCTTAAAAAAAGAAAAAGTAAACAAACAAATGACCTAAATTACATCTCAAAGTCCTAGAAAAAAAATAAATCAACACCAAAAGCAGTGAAGTACATAAAAATAATTAAAATCAGAGCTGAAATCAATGAAATTGAAACAAAGAAGCAATTTAACAATTGACAAAATGAAAAGTAGGTTCTTTGAAGAAGTATATAAGATATGTAAACCCTTATCCATGCTACTGTATAGGAGAAAAAAAACTCAAATTACTAAAGAAAAAGGAAATATCACCATAAACACTACAGAAATACAGAAGATAATTAGAAATTAGTTAGAAAATTTGTACTCCAATAATACAGAAAATATCAAAGATATCAAAAAATTTTTAGAATCATGTGATTTACTTAAACTGATTCAGGATGATATACACAAGGTAACCAGATCATTTATCAAGCAATGAAATAGAAGACACATTAAAAAAAATTAAAAAGCACACAAGCATGCACACACGAACACACGCACACAAATAAATAACCCAATCAACAAATGGGTCAAAGACCTGAACAGACACTTTTCTGAAGAGGATACACAATCAATCAACAAACATGAAAAACTGTTTATCTCTATCAATCAGAAATACAAACCAAAACTACTCTAAGATACCATCTCACTCCAGTAAAAATGGCAGCTATTATGAAGACAAACAACAATAATGGTTGGTGAGGATGTGGGGAAAAAGGCACACTCATACACTGCTGGTGGGACTGCAAATTGGTGCAGCCAATATGGAAAGCAGGATGGAGATTCCTTGGAAAGCTGGGAATGGAACCACCATTTGATCCTGCTATTCCTCTTCTTGGACTGTACCCAAAAGAGCTAAACACAGCATACTACAGGGACACAGTCACATCAATGTTTATAGCAGCACAATTCACAATAGCTAAACTGTGGAGTCAACCTAGATGCTCTTCAGTGGATGCATGGATTAAAAAAAATGAGGCATATATACACAATGGAATATTACTCAGCATTAAAATAGAACAAAATCATGGCATTTGCACATAAATGGATGGCAATGGAGAAGATAATGCTAAGTGGAGTTAGCCAATCCCCCCTCCCAGAAAAAAATGTCCAATGTGTTCTCTGATATAAGGAGGCTGAATCAGTAGGTAGAAAGGGGGAGCATGGGAGGAATAGATAAATTCTAGATAGAGCAGAGGGGTGGGAGGGAAATGGAGGAGGCAGGGGATTAGCAAAGATGGTGGAATGTGATAGTTATCATTATACAAACTGCATGTATGAAGACTTGAATCGTATACAAATACAAATAAAAAATTGTGATATGTGTGTTAAGAATTGTAATGCAAAAAACTTACATGTATAATGACATAAATTGATGTGACCATACTTTATACACAGAGATATGAAAAATCATGCTGTGTGTGTGTAATAAGGATTATAATGCATTCCACTGTTGTCATATATTTTAAAAAATAAAAACTTTAAAAATATATAAAAATAAATAAATAAATAAATGATGACCTAAAAAACATCTGAAAAAAGAAAGGAAGAAAGAAATTGTGAGACAGGATGCGTGTGGTGCTACACACCTGATATATCCAGTGATCTGGAGGCTGATGCAGGGGGATCACAATTGTTAAGCTAACCCCAGCAATGGAGTGAAACCCTGCCTAAATTTAAAAAAAAAATAGGCAGTAGTAATTTTTAAAAATTAAATTTAAAAAATTAAAATTTAAGTAAAAATGTAAAAACGGCTGAAGATATAATTCAGTATTAGGGCACCCTGGTTCCAACCCCCAGTTTTACAAAAGGAGAAAGAACAACAAGAAAAAAGTTTTTTTCCCCCAAGTTACAGAAAATAATATTTAAATCTATAAATAATTGTATATATAAAAACAAAAATTCTATTCATCCAATGACTCCATATAAGAGTACAAGGAGAAGTGACAGATAAGAAATCAATTGCCTCACCTTTAACCAAACACTTGTAAGAAAGGAGAACAGACTGTGAGAGAAATGCAGGCAAGAGCCATGAACAGCCCCTTCAAATAGCAGATATCTAAATGTCCCATCCTCACAAAGAAATCAACGTCTTTAGAAAGGAGGGACTGTACAACAAGCTCACATTGTATGCACAAATTGAGACAGTGTTGAAGAACATGTGGGGTTATCATCAAGGGAAGATGGAGTCTGAGCCGCCCTCACTATTCATTTGTGGAAGCTGTTTTGCTAGGGAGCATCCAAGGCTCCCAGAAACAGACATCAAAACTACAGCACCTGTTCATATGGGGACACAGCATGCTCTTCCAGAACGAAGACCTGGGGCCTGGTGAAAGTGGATGTTTATTTGGAAATAGATAAATAATAAACTATAGAAAATAACCATTTCTGCCAATCAGCCACATTTTGTTTGCCATTTGGCATACAGTTTGACAAATACTATGAAACACTGTGTCAGTTTTATTTAGATGTCATTTAAATGTTGCATTTCACACATACTCATACTTACAAAGTACATCTTCAGAATCTAAAAAAATGAAAATGTAGATGAGCACATAACAGACTGAATTATACACACTGGGAATAGATAGGACTCCTCATGATAAAGAGCATTGCTTCCCTCAGGTTCATCTAGGATAACACCCCATCAAAATTTCACCATGATTTCCATGTAATTGAAAAAGGGACCAAAGCAAACAGTTTGAAAATTCTCCTGGAAGGTTAAATTGATATGCAATTAGCCAAGAATTCTGAAGTATAAGAGCAAAAGCAGGAGCTATCAATACCAGGCACTAATGCAGATTATAAAATCATCATATTGCAGTGATTTTAGGACCAAAAAAATTACAATGCAGAAACTTCATAAATGACTCCATATGTAAGTAAATGTCATTATTAAGTGCAATTTAAAGGCCTAGATAAATGCAAACATTTCCAGCAGATGATTTGATAGGAAAGCACAAGACAACCCAGCATGAAGGGAGGTGGGGAACTGGAGGTGCAGAGCACTGGTAGGGCTTGGGGGCAGGATGTGCCTGGTATTGTATTACTCTCCAGCACCCCAAAGAAGCACATATTGAGGAGGATTTTGTTTCAAAATTATACCAGAATAGGAGGCTCCTGGATTCTCTCCACACATGGATACACCAAATAAATAACTACTTCTGTTTTGAGTCCCTCTTAAGTAAAGTTATACATTGACTGAGAGACCTATGCATTGGACCACTGAAAAAATATCTACCATCTGAAGGGCAGGCAAAGTTGGGGTACACTTGGGCATTAGTCCTGCCTTGAGCAATTTGCCACATAATTGGGACAGAATACCCCAATTCAGTGTCACCCAGGGTAGAAGAAGACTGATTGAGGTCACAAATGGAGCACATGGGACACTAAATGACTTGTAGCTGGAAATGCAATTTGTCTGGTGCTCATAGAAGAAAGATCTGGATATACACAAGTATCAGGATAAGAGGAAAGGGGTGGTTTTCTACAGCTGTGTTGGGTCATGAGCTTTATCTATGGAACCAGGGCAGAAGGGGAGTGAGGTCAGGGTCCTAGTTTATCCCTAGAAGGGATTTGCAGCATGATCTGCAAACTGTGGTTGCTAAAAGTTGAGCTCCTCCCTAGCCAGTCCCTAAGGGTAGACAGAACAGATGCAGTCCACCCAGCAGCCGTGCCTGAGCCCTCTCCCCCCTACCTCAGTAATAACTTCAGGCCTTACCAGTTCTTACTGGAAGGAGTATGTCCAGGCACTCAGGGTCCCAACATTTTTCCCAATCCATGGACTCCATCCTAACCCACCAAGCTCTGGGAGCAGTGGCAACTGTGCATGTGCATATTTCCTTGGATCACAAAGTAGGGATTTCATATTGATGTCTGAGTATTTACCTGTGGTACGATCCACACCAGGAGTGAAGCAAAAGGGGTCAAAACCCTGTTTCTTTCTAGAATAGGCTCACACCACCTTCCTGCAGTGAGCACAGGAAGCCTGGGTTCTAACCAACAGGAATTCAGTCACCAGCTAAGTAGGAGAGCTTCTGCAGCCTGAGTCCAGCTGTGGGAAAGGCTCCTATCAAATAGGCGAAGGAACTAGTCCTCCAACAACGTGGGTATGGAGAAAGAGACCCGCTCACATGAGGCTAGAATGTCAGTTGAGTGCAGCCATTTTTAAAAATAGCATGGAGTTTTTTAAAAGCTAATAACCATTCTGGATGCATTTCCAAAGAAAGTTGAACCAGTGTGTTAATAAATGGCTGCATGATCAACGATGTTCAAGTATCCACAGGAACCAGGATGAGGAAACATCTGAAGTGGCTTCTGGATAAGGAGACTCCTCCCAGCAACAGGGCCATCACATACTCCCCTGAGAAACTACTTCCCCTAAATGCACCTGCTCATAGGTCAACAGGTGGCTGATATGCACCAGATGCTCAGGAGACCTCAGATGAGCCAGGTGTGGGATCCTCGTGTCAGGCAGAGCCAAACCAGGACCAGGAAAATATCACAGAGGGCATGAGGCCCCTGGGACATGCAGTCCACAGGGGGGACACTCAGCCAAAGACATTCTGACAAGGTGTCTGGCCTGGGAGAGAAAGAGGGAGTACACATGCACAAATACACACACACACAAACACACACACACACACACACACACACACAAATATTTTTACTGGAAATGGGGACAGGGGACTTGAATTTGAGGAATTCATTGATACATATGTACAGCTTTCATCTGGGAGACGGGGTTCTGTATCTTACATTTTGCTTCCCCTTACATTTAGAAGTTTCAGGGGGACCCAGGCAGGAGGGCCTCATCTATAATCTCAGCCACTTGGGAGGCTGAGCACAAGTTCAAGGCCAGACTCAGCCTTTGTCTCAAGATAAATGATAAAAAGTAGAAGGGATGTAGCTCAGTGGAAAAGGAGCTCTGCATTCAATCCACAATGACTCCCATGCGCTCCCCAAAAACGAAAAGCTCAGGAGGAAGAAAAACCTGAGACCCCTGCAGATCTCAGCCCCCTTGGGTAGAAAAAGGGCCCACGGAGTGATGATTCTCATGGTCCCAACACTCTGAAATCCAGCACAGAAGAAATTCAGGGAGGAGACTTGAGCTTTCAATTTGTCCAAGAGATACTCATGTGTTCAATAATAAGAATAAAATGAATCCAACATCTTTAGAAATCTGAGAAATATAAACTAAAACCTATCAGAGAGAAAATAAAATAGTATCAATGAAGATAGGAAACAAAAGAATTCTAATAAACTCAAGGAGTTTAACTGCTTCTTAACTATTTGTGGAAACTGTTTTGTCATTAAAGTCACATGAGAGTCCCCCACCACAGGAACTTGCTGCAATCAGTTCATATGACCGGGATAATACATTAATAGTCATAGTACATTCAGCTTAAAAATAGTATAAAATACCATGGGTCAGTTTTACACGGTGCCATATGCAGGTGGTATTATGTATAACTCTGATGCACTAATAAACAATCCAGCATGCTTTATTCTTAATGGAAGCACCTAATCCTAAAATTCATCCACAGAGTTAAATATATGTAAACTTAACCAAGAAACTTTTGATTTATAAGAGCAAAAAATTATAAGATAAAAAAATTAGAAGTTATTACCTAACACGTGCATTGTGAAGCTGTACTGTTACAACTGTCATCAAGGAATAACGACGTCAACAGAGTCCACCCAGGAAACCACGTTGTTGTAAAAATCATACACTTAATTGCAATGGAAAAGTCATTATATATCAAACCCTAACAAGGTCAATCTCAGCAACTTAGCTAGACCAGCGGGCAGAATAAAAACTAAAAACTACCAGAGCTCAGTGGTAAAGCACCCTTCTGTTAACTACCAAAACACAACAACCACAAAAAAAAAAAAAACCCAAAAAACCAATGAACTCCACAAAATTAGTTTACGAATAGGCAAGGTTTCTGTTCACGACAGCTTCCCTCCTGCAGAAAAAATGGTGTTTGGAAATTTGATTTTTTTTTTTGGGGGGGGTGCTGGGCATTGAACTCAGGGGCACTCGACCACTGAGCCCCATCCCCAGCCCTATTTTGCATTTGATTTCCCGGCAGGGTCTCCCTGAGTCTCTAAGTGCCTCACCCACTTGCGGAGGCTGGCCTTGACCTCGCAGTCCTCCTGCATTAGCCCCCACCCCCAGCTGCTGGGATGACAGGTGTGCGCCATCGCCAGGCTCAGAGATTGGAGTCTTCCAGTGGTCCAACCTGTCAATCACCACAGCTGGGAAGATGTCTGGCAGCCTTGCTCACCTGTGCTGTAGATAGGATTCAGTAGGGGCTGAGGCTGCCCAGGGGATGGGGAGCCTGCGAGCGGTCTCCGCCACTGTCACGCTCCACACCAGGCTGGCCAGGGGGACTGATGGACGCTGTCAATAACAGGTTCAGGCCTGTGGTCTCAGAGAGTGCCCGAAGTCATTGTCCGCCAGCTTGGGTTCCCGTCACAGCCGGTCCTACCAGAAGGCCTCCCTGCCCGACCTTCCTCCGGAGCCTCCCTGTCCAGGCACCAGGTGCCACTGTACACTCACAATTTTCTGGTGTCCAGCAGCCAAACCTGAACTGGTGAGCTTCAGCCCCTGCATGGCAGGGCCACTCGGGATCTTGGGCAGGAGCGAAGCCTGGAGTCCAACTGCAGGAATCTTAGAGGAACCTCGGACCTCGGAAAAATAAATCCCATTCCGATCGCGGAGGCCCGCCCCTCTGCTGCTAGCTACACTCAGGATTGGACAGCGCTCAGCACAGAGGCTTCTGATTGGACAGGGAATCAGTCAGTCTCCGCTCTCCACAGCCTGAGTCCAAAGAGCCTTCTTTTTGAGTGACGGGGGGTGATATCTTCTCCAGGCAAGGAGGAAACAAGGATGGTAGGGTTTGAGTGCAATTTTTCTCTTTTTTCTTTTTCTTTTGAAAGCCCTATCAGAGAGAAAATTAAATAGTATCAATGAAGATAGGAAACAAAAGAATTCTAATAAACTCAAGGAGTTTAACTGCTTCTTAACTATTTGTGGAAACTGTTTTGCCATTAAAGACATATGATAATCCTCCACCGCAGGGACTTGCTGCAATCAGTTCTTAGGACCAGGATGGTACATTAATAGTCATTGTACCTTCAGCTTAAAAATAGTATAAAATACCATGGGTCAGTTTTACAGGGTGCCATATGCATGTGGTATTATGTATAACTATGACGCACTAATAAACAATCCAGCATGCTTTACTCTTAATAGAAGCACCCAATCCTAAAATTCATCCACAAAGTTAAATATATGTAAACTTAACTAAGAAACTTTTGAATTACAACAGCAAAAAATTATAAGATAAAAATATAAGAAGAAGAAGTTATTACCTAACACGTGCATTGTGAAGCTGTACTGTTACAATTGTCATCAAGGAATCACAACGTCAACAGAGTTTACCCAGGAAACCACGTGGCTGTAAAAATCATACACTTAATTGCAACGGAAAACTCATTATAAATCAAACCTTAACTAGGCCAATCTCAGAACTTAACTAGACCAGCGGGCAGAATAAAAACTAAAAACTACCAGGGAGAGAGCTCAGTGGTAATGCAACCTTCTGTTAACTACCAAAATATAACAACCACCAAAAATAAATAAATAAATAAATAAATAAATAAACTCCACAAAAGTAGCTTAGGAATAGGCAAGGTCCCTGTTCACCGCAGCTTCCCTCCTGCAGGAAAATGGTGTTTGGAAATTTGATTTTCTTGGGGGGAGGGGGGGTGCTGCGCATTGAACTCAGGGGCACTCCACCAAAGAGCCCCATCCCCAGCCTTATTTTGCATTTGATTTCCCGGCAGGGTCTCCCTGAGTCTTTAAGTGCCTCACCCACTTGTGGAGGCTGGCCTTGACCTCTCAATCCTCCTGCATCAGCCCCCACCCCCAGCCTCTGGGAATGACAGGTGTGCGCCATTGCCTGGCTTGGAGATTGGATTCTTCTAGTGGTCCCACCTGTCAATCACCGCAGCCCGGGAAGATGCCAGGCTGCCTCCCTCACCTGCCAGAGAGATAGGACTTGAGCAGGGGCTGAGGCTGCCCCAGGGGATGGGGAGGCTGCCAGGAGTCTCCGCCACTGTCATGCTTTCCACCCAGCTGGCCAGGGGGACAGAGCGGCACTGTCCCCAATGGGCTCAGGCCTGTGGTTGCAGAGAGCCCCTTGAGTCAGTGTCAGCCAAGTCCCGTTCCCCACACAGCTGGTCCCACCAGACGGACTCCCTGACCCGACTCCCTCCTGAGCCTCCCTGTCCAGGCACGAGGTGCCACTGCACACTCACCGTCCCCTGGTGCCCAACCCCCAAGCCTTCCCTGGGGAGTTTCGGCTCCTGCATGGCAGGGCCACCCGGGATCCTGGGCACGAGCGAAGCCTGGAGTCCAACTGCAGGAATCTGAGTGGAACCGCGGACAGGGGAGAAATAAATCCCATTCCAAGCGCGGATGCCCGCCCCCTGCTGCTGGCTATGCTCAGGATTGGACAGCGCTCAGCATGGGGGCTTCTGATTGGACAGGGAATCAGTCAGTCTCCGCTCTCCACAGCCTGAGCCCAGAGAGCCTTCTTTTTGAGTGACAGGGGGGTGATATCTGCTCCAGGCAAGGAGGAAACAAGAATGGCAGGGTTTGGGTGCAACGTTTTTTTTTTTTCCTTTTGAGGTCTGGGCATTGGGTTAGGGTCAGGGTGACAAGAATTCTAAGTTCTGTTGGGTTTTGATGTTAGGAAATTGAAGTCATTTCTTGAAAGTTTCACCACCTTGGCCTCCTCCTATAATAAGACCACCCAGAGCGTCTTCGGGTGCTGACTTGTCCTCTGTTCATCTGTGCAAAATTCTCCAAGCAGAACTGGCCTTTCGCCCCTTGGGAACTGCCCAGTGGTGGAGGCTCTCGACTGGGCACGGCAGGCGCCCTGGAGGAGGCTCCGACCAGGTTGGCAGCATGAGGGCTGATGTTCCTCCAGCTGAGTTGAATCTATCTGGAGCCCACGTTGAGGTTGGAGGCAGAGTAAGGAAATCAGCACAGAAGAGACCCTGAGAGCGCAGACCTGGGTAAACCCCAGCTGCATCCGGGCTCCCGCACTCTGGACACTGGGCTCTGAATTCAGAGGACTTGACCTCTGATCCCCGTCCCCAGCCCTAATTTGAATATTGTTTAGAGAGAGGGTCTCACTGAGTTTCTTAGCACCTTGCTTTTGCTGAGGCTGCCTTTGAATTCCCCATCCTCCTGCCTCAGCCTCCCCAGCCCTTGCAATGACAGGCGTGTGCCACTTTTTTTTCTTTCTTTTTGAGAGGAAATACCTGCGGTGGCCACAGGATAACAGCCTTGCACAGATCAAGGCCATCCTGGGTGCTCTCCCTGGTTCCCAGGCAGTGGGATCCTGACTCCTCCAAAAACCAGAGACACCCTGTCCAGGTGTGCATCCTTAGTATCAGCTGAATATGCTGCACTTATCAAGAAAAAAAAAAAGAGAGAGAGACCCTACCTGCTTGTCTTGATGCAAACAAAGACAATGTGTTTCCAAAGAGAGCTCTGGTCTTGTCCCCCCAATTCAGTGGTGCAAAAAGTCACATAATACAGAGAAGACTTCTCCTTAAGAGGGGCGTAAGGGTCTCTCTATTAATGAAAAACAATTTGCGTTTGACTGGGAGTCCAGGAAAGACAACTCCAGATTTTCCTAATTTGGAAAATAACTCTATAGACTCAATGAAACCTGCTCCTCTCTGCCTTAATTAATAATGGAGGCCTTGAGGTTACCTGCCCCCTGGGACACCTGCAGATAAAGGGGGGGTGGTCCTTTCTTCTCCCTGCAGTACCCTGAACCTCCACCTTCCCACAGGCTCCAACACCTATGACAGCATCCAATGGGGGAGCGGTTTAGAAAATTCTGGAATGTACCTAAAGACATTTCCTCATCTGGCTATGATGCTATCAATTTGGTCCCATGGTCCTTTTCAGTACTGTTTATCTTCTTCTGTTTTATTGGTTCATCTTAGATATACATGACCCTAGAGTCTATTGTGGTAAACTTATCCAAACATAAAAAATATACCTTATTCTCCTTAGGACCCCATTTGTGTGGGTGGCATGATGAGTGGATTCACTTAGGTATTTTCATACAATTAAATAGAAACATTATGGTCACTTCATGCTACCCTCTTTTCTGTTCTTATGTCTCCTCCCTTCCTTTGCTCCCCTTTTCTCACATCTAGTGAACTTCTCTTCTTGACCCCCATTTCTTGTGAGGTAAATAACACATATCAGGGAAAACATATGCCCTTTGATTCTGGGGGATTGCCTTATTTTACTTTTGCATGATAATCTCCAGATCCATTCATTTACTGGCCAGTGTGGTGAAGTCATCCTTTTTTAAAGCTGAGTAATATTCCACTGTGTATACACCACAATTTCTCTATCTATTCATCTGTTGGTGGGCATTTAGGCTGGCTCCATAGCTTAGCTAGTGTGAGTTGTGCTATCATGAACATTAATGTGGCTGTGTCCCTGTAGTATGGTGATTTTAAATCCTCTGGACATATTCTGTGGAGAGGTATAACTGAGTCAGAGGGTGGTTCCAGTGCTAGTTTCTTGAGGAATCTCCATCCTGCATTTTAGAGGGGTTGCCCCAATGTGCAGTTTCTCCAACAAGGTGTGAGCATTCCCTGTCCCCCACAACCTCACCAATTTATTGTTACTGTATTCTTGATAATTGCCATTCTGACTGGAGTGAAAGAGAAGCTCAGTGTAGTTTTAATTTTCATTTCCCTAATTGCTAGAATATGATGCCTTTTCAGTATTTGTAAATAATCTTTTCTATTGAAGTCGGACACAATACATTTATTCTATCCGTTCATTTTTCTGTGGTGCTGAGGATGGAACCCAGTGCCTGCACATGCTAGGTGAGCACTCTATAGCTGAGCCCCAGCCCTATCCCTCATTTTCAGTATTTTTTACTTTTACTTGTCAGTAATAGCAGCCCAGGTATTTGGGAGACCAGTTTTGCTGCATTTGTGAAATGGGAACATTTCTCTTGAAGGAAGACTGAGAAGGTCAAGGCACATGCCCAGGATTCCAGGGATGAGCAGTACATGGTTGTCTTGTCCAGGATGAGGAGAAGATAATGTGGCTGAGAAGAGGGAAAGAGCTGAGGACACCCTGAGGCCAGAACCCTTCCTTACCCCATGAGGGAAATGACTAATGATTCTTGCTGTTACTTTTCTTCACAAAAATGTGAAATTTACCTAAACTGTCAGTTCCACTAAATTTAGGTCCCTGAATGGAGCTCAGATTTGTCTTGAGAGGCAAGGAAAAGTGAATAATTAACCCAGTGGTTCCAATAACCAACAAGCTAGACCTTGGGCTCCTTGGGGACAAAACACTGGGTTTTACCCAATACTTAACAATCCAACAGCACCTGAAACCCAATTAATGGGGGATAGAGAATTGGATCAGTGGGTGTGAGGGTCTGTGAATGGCCAGCTGCAGGAGCTTGCCTCTGGGGTGCATTCCTTGCATCTGGGACGTTTTTCAACACCAATGGGATAAACAAAGTAGGGAGAACACAAGCAAAACTCTCTGCAATATTCTAGCCAGGAAAATTCATAAGCACTTTAAGAGCATCTTAATGTTTACCCTCAGTCAAATGTGCCTTAATCCGAATAAAACCATTTAAAAAGAGTTGTCAACATGAAAAGATTCTGAAATCTGCTGGTTTGTGGATCACTGCAAATCCATATGAGTCCATGGCTAAATACATAAGTAAAAATAGAAATCTAATAATGAGCATTTTCTTAAAACTTCTATCCTGAGAACACTGCCCTATTTGCTTTGATAACTAAATGGCCATTTAATCATTCCTCTACCAACACTTGAGGTCCATATAGAACTGTGGAACACGTCTGGTTGGGGCAGAAATTTTGAGATACCAAGAAGAAAGTTACTCTGAACCTCAAAGGAAAAGATTCATAAATCACCAGAATGCAGGAATGCCCACAAAATATTTGAAATTAAAAACAAGAGACTGGGGTTGGGGCTCAGTGACAGAGCACTTGCCTAGCACCTGTGAGGCACTGGGTTTGATACTCAGCACCACATTAAATAGAAATATATAAAATAAAGGTATCCTGTCCAACTAAAACCTATTTTTAAAAATAAAGATCAGATTTATAAAAATGCAACACCCTGCAATGCAGCATTTCTCCTAGACCAGCTTCCTGTACCCCCAAATACTAGCATGATGTGAGCAAGGTTAGAAAAATGGGTGAGAAATTGCAGAAGTCTGGTCTGGCCCCATCCTTAGTCCAGCTCCACTTAAATGTCCCTCTCCAAATAGCAACACCTCAGACCACGTATTTACTCTCTCTCTCTTTAGGGCTTTCTCACATTTTCTCCATTTTTTTTTCTTGTGGTGATGGGTATTAAACCTGGGACCTTGTGCATGCAGGGCAAAAACACTACCGACCTCACTGAATCCCCGGCTCCTCACGTTCTTTCCTGAATGTGGATCTGCTTTTCTAAATAGGTGTATCCATGCGCCTGACAAATGAAGTTCTTTTCTGCCATGAAAACCAAAGAACCTACTTTTTCTGAGCTGATGTCTCTCTCTCTCCCTGGAATCCCTTCCCATTACACAACCTCTCACAGCCAGAGTCAGATTTTAGCTTTGGAATTGTGTGGAGTTTTTATTGTTTGGGGTGTGATATTACACACATCACTGGAGGGAGGTAACTAGCAGCCATGCATTTGTTTAATAAGCAAAGGACAAGGTTTGGTAGCACATGTCTGTAAGGCTGGGCATTTAGGAGGCTGCTGCAGGAGAATGTAAAGTATGAGGCCACAGTTGGCCTATTAGCAAGACTCTGCCTCAAAATATAATATTCAATATTGGGTGAGTCTTCATGAACAATGAAGGGTCAGAGTTCCTGTTTCAACAGTCTCCCCTTAGGATGCTGTGTGTAGGTGTGTGACTGTTACCTTCCAACAGGACCTAGAGCGGTTGCTGGTGCCCGACTCTATTAATAAATAGATCAAATGAAGTGAGTAAATAACTACAGCAATAAAAGATCTGACACTGTAGCTGGTTGTGATCCCAGGGATATGGAGGTTATGTTGTGTTTCTTGGCTCTTTTGTTCTTGCAAGAGAGGATTTAGATAATACATAAAATGTAATCAAAGTAGAGCAAAGCTCATTGGCCCAGAAATCACTATCAAGAAGGGGGGAGGAAAACAGTGAGGCTTCTCTGACATCTCTAAGCCTCACTCTCTCTTTGCTCCTGAAGTTTATGGGAGATGCTGTGGGTGACTCCAGAATTCTGCCCATGAACCAATTCCTACTCTTAACTGGCAGTAGGATGACATTGTGTTTGTAGGTTCCTACTCCACATGGTCTTGTCCAGAGACAACACAGCAAATCCCGAGTGTGTGTGTGTGTGTGTGGGGGGTTTGTGTGTGTGTGTGTGTGTGTGTGAATTTTAGAATAATAAAAATTTTATTATGGCAGCTATTATGAAAACAAACAACTAGTGTTGGCGAGGATGTGAGGAAAAAGCACACTCATACGCTGCTGGTGGAACTACAAATTGGTGCAGCCAATATGGAAAGCATTATAAAGCATCCTTGGAAATCTGAGAATGGAACCACCATTTGACGCAGATATCCTGTGCAGACAACGTAAATGCCCTTCAGTGGATGAATACATAAAAAAGTATGCATTATTTATACACAATGAAATTTTATTCAGCAATAAAAGAATAAAAACATGTGTGTGGGGGAGATTATGGTCTTGTTCTCTTGGTTTCTGACTTTTAGGGAATAGAGTTTTTTTTGAGATTCTCACCAGAATCTTTGCCTTTGTCAATGGGGTATTGCAATTTATTTCTGTTTCTTGCTGTCAAACTTTTGTGGTTTTCCAGTATGAGGTATGAGGTTAAAGTGGATTTTAAGTGGATATTTTTAATGTAGGGGTTCACTAATTACTATTAGAAGCAACAGATGAGCTCAGAACAGTAATAAAATTTAATATCATCAGTTATTTATGTGCATAAGAAAATAAGTAGCAAACATTTACTTAAAGACAGTTCTAATGACCATAATATCAAAAGCAAAATACTTCGGAATTTTTCAAGAAATGTCAACACCTGAACATTTAACATGGCTTGTTTTTAGAAAATATACCATTATCCCTAAGCCACCTTCTTTTTTGTGGTGACCTTAACTCATAGAAAAAAGATAGGAATTAAAACTTTCCCCTGTGATCCTGAGGACAGTACTTAGGTATGGTCTACCAGTGAGCTCTATCATCATCTCATTTTTATTTTTTTTTTTTTTGAGATGTGGTCTTGCCAAGTTAGTGAGGCTAGACTCAAAGTTGTGATCCTCAAGGCTCGACTTCCAGGGCAGCTGGGGTTACATGCATGTGCCATCACAACCCTGGTAGGGATTAGTCTTTTTTGTTTTCTTTAGCTGTAGTGGACTCAGTAACTTATTTTATATATTTATTTTTATACGATGCTGAGGATTGAACCCAGTGCCTCACATGTGCTAGGCAAGTGTTCTAACCCTGAGCCCCAAACCGAGGGATTAAATTCTTGACTTTAATATTACAGGTTGGCTCAGGATAATATCTAGGTTTGCAAACGTGAATAATGTCCCCATTTTGTGAGTAGAAGGTAGAGGCCACAATGAGAGAAAATGTCTATCCTTATCCTTGGATTAGGAACATCAACTGTGGATTCACTTGCAACTTAGTATTTGAGGATTTACCAGATATTCAAAATATAAGCAAAAGAGACATGAGGTCAAGGCTCTGAGGGAGGGTTACTAAGTATTTCAAATTGTGAGGCATCAGACTGAGAAAAACAATGCTAATGTAGCTAGGTATGGAGAGTAGGGTCCCTCATATTTAACTGTAGAAACCCAGAAGATATATAAGAAAATAAACCATTTACTGCGTACATTTTAAAAAGATGATCATGGGTAGAACTTGGTCAGAAGTCATCATTATCACACCCCACACACACGCTCACACATATGACTTCCCTTTTACCTCTTCCCCTCTTTAGCAGTCAAGCCAACATCCACTCCTCAAGGTGCATCCTTGTATGAAGTTAAAGGACTGAGCCACAGTACCCTCGGGACCTCAATGGGCACATCTTTGCCTAGCTTATGGCAGAAACTAGCAAAAGAATGGCAGAGTTCAGGAACATCTCTGTCTCCTTTCTCTCACAAACAAATAACTAGAGATTTCAATTATGAATTGATGGATGAAGTGATATTGGGAGTATTGGGTGAAATATTTGGAACACTGAAAATATAAGTGTTCAGCAGCCTTAATGTCTTATTTCTTTTTTTCTTCGTTTTTGTTTTTAATGCTGTGGATTGAGCCCAGGGGCACTCAACCTCTCAGCAACATTCCTGATCTTTTTTGTAACTTAGTTAGAGACAGAGTTTCACTGAATTGCTTAGTCCTTTCCTAAGTTGTTGAGCCTGGCTTCATATCAGCCTCCAGAGACACTGGGATTACAGTCATGCACCACCACACCTGGCTGAGGTTTTATTTCATTTTTTGTACAAGAGCAGTTTTTCATGTAATATAACCTACAGAATGCTCTCAAAATATTGCACTTTGTAAAATATTCAAAGAGATTGCTTATTAACTTTATATTAACAAACTTAAAGAATATGATTATTCTTATGCCTTGGCTTTTTTTTACTTGATAAAATTAGGTTAGGACATAGTTTTCTAGTTTCTTTATTTTTTTTGGGGGGGGTATACTAGGGATAGGTCCCAGTATCACTCAACCACAAAGACACTGCCCCAGTCATGTTTAATTTTTTTTTAGAAACAGGGTCTCACTGAGTTGTATAGGTCCCTATTAATTTGCTGAATCTGTCTTTGAACTCGTGAATTTCCTGCCTCAGCCTCCCAAGCCATTGGGATTGCAGGTATGTGCCCCCACTCCCAGTTTCTTCATTCTTTTGTAGTTGTTGCTTTCTTTTGTTACATAAATTCAAGTTGAATAACAGTATGTTTAACAATACAGATATAGAGAAACGCCAGTGATGTAGGTAAGCAATTGAACATATCCACCAGAAAGTACATTATATATTCACCATGGTTTATTACTCAGCCATCAATACAAACTCTTCTAATGGTTAGCAAAATGGATGAAATTGGATGATGTCATGCTAAGTGAAGACATACACAATAGTGTCACATCTCATATGTTAACTAATATAATATCATGTGCAAGTACAATAGCGATTAGTATGGCTGAGGAGTGTGTGGGGGCATCAAAGGCAGAAGAGGGTGTTTGGATATTATGAATACATGTATCTGCATATATATAAACATCACACTGAATCCCATAAGTATGTGCAATTGCTATGTGATGATAAAACCCACCATCTCTCATAATTATCCATTCTGCACTAAGAACAGAATCCTGCTATTTTTTGTAATTTCCAGTATATGATGCAATATTATTGATGATACTCCCTGATAACCACCAGGCTCTCCCTACACATCCATTCTATTTTATTCCAGGCTCTGAACATAGAGTATACAATGTATTTCTGCATCTGAATCATCTCACTTAGCCTAATGTCCTCCAGCTTCTCTGTGTTATTGGAGAATATTCTTTTGTTTCTGGGGTCTGGACCCAGGGTTGCCTTACCAGTGACAGAGATCCACCATCATTTTCTTTTTCAGTTTTAAGACAGAAAGTTACCAAACTACTAAGGCTAGCCTTCAAATTTTGGCAACACTGCCATGTACATCATCCTTATTTTAAAGTTGAGTAATAAGGGAGGTGTGGAGGCACAATTCTTTTGTCATGCTAGGGACTCGATAGGCTGAGGGAGGACAATCACTATCTTCGAGCCAGCCTCGCATCATGGTGACACCCACTGCACCTTAAAATTCCTGGTCTCAAAATAATCGTAAAAAAACCTTAAAGGTTATATATGTATGTTGATACATTTGTGTGTAAACACAATGATAAATCTCTCTTTCGCTATTATCTGTAACATACCATAAGTTCTTCTTCCTGAGTTACTCTTTGGAAATTTAGGTTGTGGATATTACTGCAGTTAACTTGGGAGGGTAGACATTCCTAAAGATGGATTTTATTTCCTTCAATTGTTGAAGTGGTTAATGTCAGATGTCCATTTGAGTGGATTGATATACCCAGAGCATTGGTGTGAAAGTCTCTGCAGGTGTCTGTGAGTGTGCTTCCAGAAGTCTGAGTCAGAAAGCATGGGGAATGCCTGTAATTTACATATATATTAGTGTTCAATAGGTTTGATTATGAAAAAATCAAGAGAAGCAGTCACTCACTTATGCTCCAAGCTTCTTGAAGTCCCCTTTGGGGACTTGCACCATTGGCACTACCTGGGTTTTTTAAAAATTTTATTTGTTTTAGTTAGTTATCCATGACAGTAAAATGCCTTTATATACTTTGATATATCATACATAGATGGGATATAATTTCCCATTTTTCAGAGTATACATATTGTAGAATCACATGGGTCATACAGTCACATACGTACAAAAAGCAATCATGTCTGTTTCATTCTCTTTCTTATTCCCACATCCCCTGCCTTCCCCTCCTTTCACTTTCCTCTACCTAATGTAAGTTAATGCGATTCTTTTTTTCTTTTTCATTACAATTCTTAATACACATATATACCACAGTTTTTGTATCTTTTATATGTAACGTATGTTGATACCCAATTCAAGTCTTCATACATGTATTTTGGATGTATGACACATTCTACCATCCTTGCTAATCCCCGTCCCCCTCCCTTTTCTTCCCACCCCTGTGTCCTATCTAAAATTCATCTATTTCTCCTATGCTCCTCCTGTGTACTCCACTGTAATTCAGCCCCCTTATGTCAGGGAAATATTTGGCATTTGTTTTTTGTTTTTAGAGGGCGGGGCATTGGCTAACTCCAGTTATTATTTTCTCCAACTCCATCCATTTACATGCAAATGCCACAATTTTATTCTCTTATTGCTGAGTAAAATTTCATTGTGTATATATGCCACATTTTTTTTTATCTATTCATTCACTAAAGGGCATCTGTGATGGCTCCATAGTTTAGCTATTGTGAATTGTGGTGCCATAAACATTGATCTGGCTGTGTCCCTGTAGTATGATATTTTTAAAACTTTATGCTTAGACTGAGGAGAGGGATAGGTGGGTCAAATGGAGGTTCCATTCCCATATTTCCAAGGAATCTCCATACTACATTCTACGTTGGCTGCACCGATTTGCAGTCCCACCAGTAGTGTATAAGTGTACCTTTTCCCCACATCTTCACCAACACTTATTGTTGTTTGTCTTCATAATTGCTGCCATTCTGACTGGAGTGAGATGATATCTTAGAGTATTTTTTATTTGCATTTCTCTGATTCCTACAGATGATGAGAATTTTTTCATATATTTATTGATTGTATATCCTATCCTGACAAGTATCTGTTCAGATCTTTAGCCCACTTTGATCAGGTTATTTGTTTTTTCATCTACCGGGATCATTTAAGTCCTCTGTTTTGGACCAGAGCTGCTTCATTTGTTTCCTCATATTGTGAAGCTCCCAGCTTCTTGGACTGAGCTGTTACCAGTTTCCCAGTGTTGCCATCCTGTAGGCAAACATTTGGTGACTATTACTCCCATGATTATGTGAGTGAATATAATAAGCTCCCTTCTGTATACACATGTACATATTTTGTGTATTCTACTTTTCTGAATAATCCTAAAAATACAGGCATATTCTCAATGTCTGGGTCATATGGCATCTCTAGTTCTAATTTTTTGAGAAACCCCCTTATAGTATTTTTTAATGTCTATTCAAATTTATATTCCTGGCAAGGATGTCCAAATGTTTCCTTTTCTGCATATTCTCTGCAGTATGTGTTACCTAGCAACATTTTGAGGATTGAGCCCACAAGTCTGTGGTTATATCTCATTGTGATATAACCTGAAAGCATAAAAATTCCAGAAGAAAATGAGAATTTTTTTTTTGCCATTTGTGTTGACAATGGTCTTAGATAGAATGTGCAGAGAATGTACACGGAAAAATAGCTGAGACTATATAAAGATAAAAATGTTTCTATACAGCAAAGGAATCAATCAATGAAATCTAAAGTACACTGGGTTAAAAAAATGATTCTAGCCGCATGTCTGAAAAAGCTCAACATCCAAAATATAAGAAACTTACACAACTCACCAAAATTTAATATAAACCCCTCATAACCTAATTTAAATATGGTAAAAATACTTAAATTCTGCCCTAAAATTAAACAAGTGTGTAAAGACGTATGAAAGTTACTCAAGATCACGTATTAGGCTACATAAAATGATAATTTAGCTTTTCTGCTTTATTTGTCTCACAGGATTATGGGTGCACACTCTCCATCCTTCACGGGGCATTTGAGATCAATTAGGAAAATGCCAGGTTCTCATTTTCCACCTTATGCTTCCTCATTATTCCATGTTAATTGCCAAAAAAATCTCGATCCTGGAAAACAACAAAATATAGATAAATTGCTAGATAATCATCAACTTTGAAAATTACTTCAGAAATCAATAGAATACATTAGTAGACCCAGATGTGAAGAAATGTAAGATAGACCTACAAATCAACATTTAACTTCACAGCTGCTCAAAAATACATGCAGTTTTTTTGATATGGGAGCACATGCCACTAGTCTTGACTACCTTGAGGCCACAGGAGAAGGAGGATTTAGACTAAGGGATTTGAGGCCAAAGTGGCAAAACCTAGCTCTAAAAAGTGACCCACATAAAAACCAAACAGTAATCACATTTAAAAAAAAAAGCCTTCATGGGTGATTTCTATGAAACATGTAATTAGGATCAGTAACAATAATTCATGATTATGTCTAAATGTAGAAGAAGAAAATTGACTAATTCTTTTTTTTATTGGTTGTTCAAAACCTTACAAAGCTCTTGACATATCATACTTCGAACAATAGTTTCAAGTGTGTTATGAACTCCCATTTTTACCCAAAATACAGATTGCAGAATCACATAGGTTACACATTCACATTTTTACATAATGCCATACTAGTGACTGATGTATTCTGCTACCTTTCCTATCCTCTACTATCCCCCTCCCCCCATCTTCTCTTTCTATCCCATCTACTGTAATTCATTTCTCTCCTTATTTTGACATTAAACAGAGGCACGAGATGGGAGGGAAAGAGAGACAAAAGGGGAATTGCATGGAAATGGAAAGAGACCCTCATTGTTATAAAAAACTACATAAAAGAGGTTGTGAGGGGAACTGGAAGGAAAATTGACTAATTATTTCCTTAAGGTGAGAAATACCAGCTAACAGAGCATAAGAATGGAAATTGCAGACCATCTTTTTATAGATGTTGATGCAGATATTAAAAACCCCTAGGAAACTGAGAACAACAACAAAAAGAATGATTGGACTTCATGACCAAGAGGGACATTGTCATATGGGAAGTTTCCAAAAATCATTTTGATAGAGAAAAGCTCTGGCAAATCACTTACTAAAATACTGTAAAACCTATGGCCAATTATGACCAGAGGAAAATTCTTTTTCAATCCACTTAACGGCAGCTATGAACTGTTTTCATACTTAATGGTGTGAACTGAAGTATTTATCAATTTATTTTTAGAAAAAGAAAAAAATGTATGCTTTTCTAACTTATAAATATTGTTTGAGAGTACTAAATGATATTTTATACATCAAAAATCAAATAGCATATGCAGATGATACTATTATTTCTATTATGTTTCTAAGAAATTTCCATGAACTAATGAAACATAAGAATTACTTGAATAATGTCATGGTTTAAATGGTCAACATTGAATCATTTAAATTATATACAGTAGCAATGAGCAGTGTTAAAATCGAGGCACAATCTATTCACAAATATAGGGAAAAAAATCTAAATGAAAGTATTAAGAAAAGAATTGTTCACTCCAAAGTAAAAAATTAAAGTGAAAGTAAAATACAAAAAAGACCATGGAAACAAAATGGGAAAACTGTTAATATTCAATAATTAAAAGTTTGATTTTGGGTTTTAAGAGTTGATAGGCTTCCTCCAGATTAATGTGTGGGGTGGGGCCAGGCTTCCTCCTTTAATCTGATATGTATTCTATATATATAAGTTATTAATTGTGTTATTGAGCTCTATAGTTTCTTTATTCAACTTTTGTTTGGAAGATCTATGCAGTGGTGATAGAGGTGTCTTAAAGTCACCCCAGATCACATTGAGGTCAATTTGACTCTTGAACTTGAGAAGAGTTTGTTTGAACATAGGTGCCCCATTGTTTGGGGCACATATATTTATGATAGTTATGTCTTGTTGGCATATGGTTCCCTTGAGCAGTATGAGATATTCTTCTTTATCTATTTTGATTAACTTTGGCTTAAAGTCTACTTTATTTAATATAAGTATGGAGACTTCTACTTGCTTTCAAGGTTCATGTGAGGGGTATGTTTTTTCCCAATCTTTCACCTTCAGTCCGTCTTTTCCTGAGTCTCCTGGAGGCAGAATATAGATGGATTTTTTTAAAATCCAGGCTAATAGCCTATATTTTTTTATATACCTTTTGATTGGTGTGTTTAAGCCAGTAACATTTAAGGTTACTATTGAGGCATGGTTTGTATTTCCAGCCATCCTTGTTTATTATTTTCTACTTGACTTGAATGTTAATTATTGTTTAATTTTTAATTGGTGTCTACATATAGGATCCAGCATTTTAATCGAACATGTGTAGTGATCAAATCTGTGCAATTTATACCTTCTAAAATATCATTTTGATGTTTGAAACCTGTGAACTCTTTTTAGAATGTCCACAGTCTAATAATTACTTGTCCAATTCAAACTATGGGCTATAAAACCTAAGAGTTACTTTTCCCTCTTAACGGCTTTTTGGCACTTCTTGCCATCTGTCTCTTAAAACAGATATAAAAGCTTTTTTAGTTTGTGGTTCTTTGTGATCAACTTTTTCAGCTTCAACATATGAGTGCAAACATACAGGATTTGTGAAATATGAAAAACCACTAGAAGAAGACAGTCACCCATGGTAAATCCAGAAAAAAGAATATAAATTTAAAAATTGTAGACTATAATCCCAGTGCCTTGAGAGCCCAAGACAGGAGGATGGTGAGTTCAAATTCAGCAACAGCAAGATCCTGAGCAACTTAGTGAGATGCTGTCTCTAAATAAAATACAAAATAGGAGTGGAGATGGGATCACTGGTTGAGTGCCCATGAATTTAATCCCTGTTACCCCCCTCAAATATATTAGGGTTCACGTTTAATCACTAGGCCTTAGTTATTTTGGGGTGAGAACTATATATAAATGGCATATGCCAATTCTTATGAAGTTATTTTATGTAAGTCAAATATTTAATATTTTTATACTATAAGCTTAAATTGATCTATATTAGCATGTAAAAAATAACTTAAAAATGCTTTTAGGTGAGGCTGAATGCCTGCAATCCCATCAGCTCAGGAGTCAGAGGATTACAAGGCCAAAGCTTAGTAACTTAGCAAGATTTTCTCACAAACTAAAAAATGGCTGGTGAGATAGATTAATGACTGAATGCCCTGGGTTCAATCTGGGGTACAAAGAAAAGGAGGAGGGTTTTAAAATTGCCTTGTTTCAACAACAAAAACATGTGAAATTTAAAACCAAAACCGGCATTCTATCACTTTTCTGTGACACACAAAATCTCCTTCAATTCATTTTAAACATTTGAATCTTACACAATCTATGCTTTCTAACACTCAATAAATTACATATTTTAATCACGTGTGTCTTCAGGCCATTAGATGAATTTAAGATCAGTGTAGCTGAGGAAAATGCAGTCATACAAACTGGAGTGTGCAGGTGCCATGAATTTGCAGTAATAGTCAAGAACTCATGGATGGGTTGTTCATTGCCTTGAAACTGTTGGAAAATTGTTTTCTGATAGTAAATTTCTGTACCAGTATTGGGAATAAATTAGACCCTTTCCTGATAGTATTCTTCAAAGAAAGGGACACAATTTCATGCAATAATGAGGAGAACTAATCTTCATACAGGTAGTGGCCAGGAGAAAGCGCAGTCTGGTTATTCTGCCAGCTCCAGTTTTGAACCACAATCACCACTAAATGATGTGCATCAAGTATGATTAAAATTGTGTAAATGTACCATGGTAGTGTTGTGAAGAAATATCTATAGTAATATCCATGCTAAGGTACCATTGTTGTTAGGAAGCATCCTGGAGAATGGGAATGATTCATAGATGACTGAAATCTTGAGTTATGTACCTTTCTAGCTGTGCACATTTTTCCTGGCACAATATAGTCCAGGATATCATGAGACATAACACAAACTCTCTGACATCAAGGAGGTAATCTGAGAAACACTCCTCAAACAAGGGTCTACAGAGTGATACTTCCAGCGTGGTCCACAGATGCCCTATTGTACTGGGCACTCATGTCCTTTATGCACTGGAGAAATCAAGCTTCCCCCTAGAGTGGGCATTCTGTGTGGAAGAATATGTAAATCACAGGGAATCTAACACAGATTTCTGAAATAGGTTACATTTGAAGAATTCACATATGGTAAGAAGAAGGAAAGGCCAAGTGAGAAGATGAGAAAAAACCGATCACACATTAAAAAAATTTTCAAAAAAAATCAAGAGTTTTGTTTGTTAGAGCTGATAGTAAAGACTCCCTCTAGTATCTGGATCCAGGAAGGAGTCATGTTAGATATGGTGCTGTCACTAAAGTCAGGGGAGGCTGTGTGATACATGAGCCATCATCTGTGTTGCAACAATCTAGTGAGGACTGCTCAGGCAGTGGACACGAGCTGGTGGTCAGGACAGAAGTAGACAGAATTACAGGAGAAGGACACCCCACTGCAAGTTAGAGTTATCTGGACCCTCATGATGGGCACATTCCAGGGTGAAAGTGAGAGTAAGAAAAATCTCTTCTCCCATATGCAATCTGAGCACCATCCTGTTCATGACGGGAGAGGACATAGGATCTGTCACCCCTAACAACACATGTGCAGATTTACAGCTTGGGGTTGTCCTCATCACCCAGCTCAGCTTCACCACTACTGCCAACCCTCCCCATGTCCTCTTGGTATTAACTAACAGACAAAAGGGAGATGGAGAATTGAGACTGGTCTTACTTCAAGCAAGTGGGCTTGGGACTGATGTCAGCCTATGCAGAAACCTCTTACATGTGTCTCTTTGTGTGCTGGGAATCTATGAAGAGCACTAGGGAGAAATGACTGACTCCTCAGAGAGGGCGACACCATCACCCAGCCCCTCTGCTGCAAAACACACCCTCCAGTAACACGACGAGCAAACCCTGGGCAAGACTTGACTGAAAAAATGGCAGCTCTTTGTGAGAAGTAGATATAAGAACCATGGATTGCTTCTATAAATTGTCAGCGAATTAAAATACAGCTCAGGATTCACACATCTATGGTATTTATATTACTATTATTTTAAATTTCTCCTGATAAAAGCAACTAGAAGAGAAATTGTTCTTTAAAGTCAAGAAAGAAGAAGCCCCAGAGGTGCTGCTCTGTGGGCACAAGTGCATGGAGTACTGCATACAGGGCATAGGTTAAGGGCGTCTGCGTGGCAGGGCTCTCCCCATGCTAGGCGTGTGAGTTGCAAACTGCTTACCCCATCGGCACAGCTCTGGGCAGGAGGCCATGTGTTGCAGTCCCACTACTTTATTGTTCACTGCAAGGACAGCTAGCAAACATTACATTGGCGGCTGTCTATATTTTGCTTAGGTACTGCCTGAGTACATATACATGGTAACTGCACAATAAAATCAGGCCTGCTTCCTGCTTGGTCTCTGGAGGTCTTGATTAGAGACCCCACAGCCACACTCTTCTCTACTTTGTTCTGTGGACCTCCTCAGGGATAAGAAAGCTCATGCACTTCTCAGCAGAACCCAAGCTCTCATTACTGGGAAACCCACATGATCCTGCAGGAGGGTCCATTTTCCCTGACTGATATTGTGATAGAAGAGTCAAGTTCTGCTTTCAGTTTTCCTTCTTTATCTTATTCTGTGTGTCTTAGGGTCACATTTATCTGTGCATGCTAATTACATGAAAAATTAAATTTTGGAAAAAAATATGAAAGTGACCAGGGCAGGATGGATTTCAAGTGTCCTGAATGTTCCTCTAAGCAAAATTGAATTTACACATTTCCATTATTAGATAATACAAAAGGTTTTTAGTGATTAAAACAGAATGGAATAATACATAAAAACATTCTTACAAATTCTTGTGAATTATATTTACAAGCCTATAATTTGGCACCATGAATTGGAACTTACCAGCACATTTATTTGATTTTCTAAAATATTTAATGTACTTCCTTCTGATCAGTCCCTTGTTTGACATTTACCAACTGAAAGTTCTTAACCATGTGAGATTCCATTCTATAAAATGAGGTTTTGAACATAGAACCTAATTTCCCTCTAAAGATTTCAAAATGTACAATTACTCAAACCATAATTGTTCTATGAGTTATGAAGATGACCAAAGCAAGATTATCAATCACAATATTAAAACTTATTAATTCCCTGGTATTAAGTATACAAATTAGTAGTGTTTAAAATCTCTACATGACATACCATATGTAAGTTATGTCCCATAAAGTTATTAAATTGAAAAATGAAGAAGTAAAACTGACATTCCCTATAAGAAAAATTGACTCATTTTAGCAGGATCTCAAAGAAGCAAACATCTTTAGAAGACAATATCCTCATTACACCACACAGAACATGGTCCTGGGATCCAACAGTTCTAATAAGCCCAGAGGACCATGTTCTGTATGCTGCAATGAGGATATTGTGTTCTAAAGATGTTTGCTTCTTTTAAAAGCAAAAAAGCTACTGGAAAAGCTCACTAGTAGATAGAATTCTCTCCTCAAATGCTTTTTTTAGAATCCACACTAACTCTGCTTCTGACGACACAGAGGTACTTTGTTACCTCAAAAAGCTGAGCAGAGCACAAACACTTGTAAGTTTTATGGAAAGGATGTGTTTAAGTTCTGTCTCTGCAGATTTGTAATTTTAATGTCTGTAGAAAAGCAAGAAGTTCCCACTGGAGAACACAGAACTGTGGCTTCCCCAGTGGGACATGTCATCTCTCTCAATTTTATTGTCTTCTCTGATGGATAACAGCAATCCAAGAAATCTAGGCTTCAACTCTTAAAGTTTTCTGGACACATCTGGAAAAGGATCTTGATTGAGATCATTTTCTCATGTTGATAAGTAAACATAATTAGTCTAATTCTGGTCCTAAAATCAAATTAGTCCAAACCCTGTTCCACAAACTATAATGCCTCTAATTTGATGTGAGGGACTCCTGGCACCCCCATAATTTCTCTGAAGCCCAGAAGTGTGTGATGGACTCCTCTTTCCTAGTTTGCACATGGAGCACACCTACTTGGGGGTAGTGATGGTTTGGTAAGTCATCCTTTCCAAAGTGAGAGTCCTGTGGCTCAAGTTCTAAGTGAAATATTAAAATTAAGAAAATAAGAGGAAGAGCTATAAGTCACATGTTATAGAAATCACAGGCAGATAGAATCTAGTCTGAGTTGAGGCAGAGTTTGAGCTGGAGTCCACTCTAAGAAACCTACATGATCAACTCCACCTTCTCTGAGAGAAAACCATGTAAAAAGCAGGCTCAGTCTTCTGGGTACTTTATATAAATATACATAAAAGCACTAAAGAGCTATATTATCTAGAGTCAAAAGAAAGGACAGTCATTTCAAGCAGACCCAATTATGTTCCAGTTGTAGAAATCAGAAGATAGTTCTTGAACACTGCCATTATCAAAATGTGAAGTGTTAGTGCAAGCATGATAATGAATGAAACTTTTGTTTTTCTAGAGATAGCTGAAAATGTGGACTAAATGGAAATACATAAAATGAAAAGTTATATCCACAGACAGAAATTCCACATAAATAGGATGAGGGAGGTTGGAAAACTGAAGAAGAAAGTCACAATAATTGCCAAAGCATGAGTCCTTCAAAGCCACATGAGAGGGAAACATAAAACAGGAAAAGGGCAAAGTCGTTGAACAAGTATTTCAGCATATGAACACTTAGGAAAGACACATCAAGGGTGGAGTAAAAGAATCCCCTCATGCAGCCCCCATCCTGGACCAGCCAGATGAAAGTTTTGTGCCTTTGGTGAATTAGGCTCTGCCTTACTCCCTGGCATAGCCCATTAATCACCAACGTACCACCTGGAATACTGTTCCTCATACACACTCACCTCCTGGGAGGATTCTGGAATGAGCCATGGCAGAGGGTTGGCCAGTACTCCAAACTTTGTGGAGCCAAGAAGAGCTCATTGGAGAGGGGGAGAATTGCAGACCACACCTTTGTTGTAATGTGGACATGCTGAATAATTAGGTGTTGTTGAGTCCAATCTCTTTGTAGCTATGATTTTTCATAGAAAGGAAAATAATTTCATCTCTAATTGTGAGGATTAGGACACAATATACTGAACAAGTGGGTTCCAACCAGTTCAAGAAGGCTCTCTGGGAAGCTGGGCATGGTGGTATTTGCCTGTAATCTCAGCAGCTTGGAAGGCTGAGGAAAAAGGGTCATGAGTTCAGAGCCAGCCTCAGTGAAAAAAATTTACTAAGCAGATAAGTGAGATTCTGTCTCTACATAAAATAAGAATAGGGATGTTGCTCAGGGGTTGAGTGCCCCTGAGTTCAACCTTTGTCATCGTATCATTCCCAAAAAAGAAGAATGGCTGGGGAGTGAGTCTCATGCTTTGGATTTATAAGAGCTTTCATGGAGGTTCAAAAGTGTAGAACTAGTATAGAATAAGTCTTATGGGCCACACTCTGGGTTGGATGTTCATGCATTTGATCCAGGCTTTTATATATATCTATATATATTATAGATTTGATGTTGATCTATTGATGGAATATTTCCTACACAAGGCATGGATGTGCTTTATTTAAAGTCTGAAATACTAGGTTTATATTATAAACCATCTGCAGCTACATGTTGTAAAATAACAGTCATAATAAAATCATGCATGTGAAGCTAGATCATTTCATGTATCTTTAGAACATGTAGATCTATAAGGCAAGATAGTAAGAGAAACAATAAAACTGAAACATTCATGAACTTGGGATGCCATTTAAAAATCTGAGGTGGATGTCAGTCCACAATCTGACTTCCATAACAAGACCCCTACAGCACAAATATTAAAAATCAAGAATAAATAAAGGAGATAGATTCAAACTAAAAAGCTACTTCTCAGCAAAAGAAACAATAATGTGAAGAAATAACCTAAAAATTTTATACAAATCTTTACAACACGTTATTAAGAAAAACCACTAATGTCTAGGGTATATAAAGAACTCAAAATTAACACAAACAACAACAACAATAACCAATTAACAAATGGACTCAGTGACTGAACAGACAACTTCACAGAAAAATATAAGCCATTAGCAAATATATTAAAAAACATCCCACCTATCTAGCAATTAGGAAAATGTAAATCAAAATTAAGATTTTATCTCACTTCAGTCAGAATGGCAATCATTAATAATACAGGCAACAATAAATGTTGGTGAGGTTGTGGGGGAAAAAGGAACACTCACACATTGCTCATGAGATTGACTCCAAATTGGCACAACCACCATGGAAAGCAGTATGGAGACACCTTGAAAAACCAGAATGGAACCATCATTTTACTTAGCTATTCCTCTCTTTGGACTATACCCAAAAGACTTAAAAGCAGCATACTTGAGGGGAAACAGCTGCACCAATGTTTACAGCAGCACAATTCACAATAGTTAAATCATAGAACCAACCTATGTTTCCTTCAACAGATGAATGGATAAGTAAAATGTGATTATATATATATATATATATATATATATATATATATATATATATATATATATATATATTTACCCCACCAATGGAATATTACTTAGCTTTAAAGATGAATGAAACAATGTCATTTGGTGGTAAAAGGATAGAGTTGAAGAATATCATCCAAAGTGAAATAAGCCCCCCCCACACACAAACACAAATGCCAAATGTTCCATCCAATAAGTGTATGCTAATTCACAATGGGGGTGGGGAAAAATAGTTATTTAGATTAAGTAGAGACAATTGCAGGGAGGAGAGGGAATAAGGGGATAGAAATGGTAGTAGAATGAAACAGACATTACATATAATGCATAATATATATAGATGCTAAAACACTGAACAAGGGGGGGAGAATAGAAATTCAGTGGATTAGACAAAGTTGGATTGAAGGGAAGAAAAGGGAAATAGAAGTACAAATGACAGTAGAATGAATCAGACACAACTTTTCAATGTTTATATATAAATACACCACCAGGGAAGGTCCACACCATGTACACCTCAAGAATGGAATGCTAACTAAAATGAAATTTACTCCATGTATAATATGTCAAAATTTGCTCTATTATCATGTATACCTAAAATAGTACGAAATTTAAAAAATGACAAGGGAAATTTGGTATACCGAGGAGATTTGTGAGTTAAAAACTCTTCAATGAATGGTAATGTCATTAAGGTTAAATAAAAGTATAAAAGAGTACCTTGAGCCCATAGAAAACAACAATGGTAAATAAAGTTGCCCGAGTCAGTCTGCACAACTAGCTATAATCACAAAATTTTTGGTTTACAACTCTTTTCTATTTGTTTTACAAAGCACCACAAGAACAATACTTACAAGTTAAGCAGAGAGGAAACATTACATAGCAGTGTTATACTATGAATAGTGCTGTGTGCACTCAAAGCATTCTCAATTTCCTCCCCCATGCAATAAAAAACCATGCAGTTGAAAGATACACTACTTACTGATTAGATAACACATACATGTGTTTGTGACATTCAGTTTGTGGGCAGCTGCTCTACTTTGCAGGTCAGGTCCAATAGATAAGGAAGACACTCTCTTCACCCAAGACAGTGTTTCCTTGAGTAATACTATGAAAACAAGAGAGAAAGCAAAAGGGAAAGACACAGGCAATTGTATTGCAAGACTAGGAAAACCGAACAACTGAACCTATGTACTGGGGAGTCCCAAAGAGCTTTTCAGGGTCCTGTCTGGGAAGTGCTGGGCAGAGCATCCTCTCCACAGGTGAGAGTCTGAAGTCTTGTTCTAACTTGTATTGAAAGTGAGGCCGAAAAAATACAAGTTAGAAATAGAAAACTTCATTCTAACATCTCGCATGACCTGGTGATCCCCTGAAGGACACCAATTCCTCCCAAGAACAGGTCAGATCCTAGAGGAGGGAGTGATAGCCTTGAGATGACTAAATAAATTGGGATTCCAATGAGTGAGCCACCAAGCCAGATGCATTGAGTAATCAGCATTCTTTAGCTGCTTCATCCAAGATTGCAGACATCATTCAATCAAGAAAAAAGAAGATCTTTAGTATTTTTCTTAGACCTCTAGTAATGAATCTTCCCTCCTGGCCTTATAAACAGTTTAAACTCTCATATGTAAAATGAAGCCAGTTTTCTGCATAAAATAATGTGGAGATAAGCATGAAACCTAGAGATTTACCCTTTGGAATAACAAATGGTGTAAATATTATTCTCCTAGAACTTATCATTATATTTTAATATTTATTTTCCCAAATAAAGTTAAATGAAATGTTGGTGAGTGGTGTTTTGTTGACCAAAAAGGCTCACATATGAAGAGAATATTGTGTTTTTACTTTTTGAACAGGACTTGTAGATGAGAGTCTAGAGGTTAATTTCAATCAAAATTGTGTTTCTCTCTCTGTGGTGTCATGGGCTCTGGAGCTATAAGATCTGAGGAGAAACATGGTTAGTTTATAGTAACTTATAATTACTGGGTTGCAGAGGGTTCTGAGAGACCATGACACATGCTATTTATCATATAATCCAATAAGTATAACAAGCATTATATTGCAAAATATTAAGTAGAACCAAAGGGACTACAAAATGAAAATATATAATGAAATAAATGTGGGGACATAAATGCTTCTATAGTATGTCTTTTTCTTTTTACAGTCATCATGTTACATGTTTCTAGCTACACTTTTTTACTGGGTATCCAAAACTAAAGAGGTGGTACAAAATTGTGATGTTTTTCCTACACTAGATGTGAGTATAGTCACCTCAGTGATGAAGGTCATAGAATTCATGAGGAACTGCATGGTTTCTTCAGTCCAAGAGTCAGGATGAGCCTATGGACCATGTGGATTCCCCAGGAAACCTTAAGACTATTTCCCCCTTCAGCAACCCTGCTTTACTGCCTGAATACGCATGTTGGCTCCTACTCTCTTGGGTCTTTCTACTCTCCCTGATTAAGAGCTTGTATAACTCTCTGGAGTTGTAGATCCCTTAGGGTGTACTGCTACTCTATAAGGTGAAATGTTAAACTCATAATTCAAACTAGGGATATCTGGGCATTATTTTAGTATCCCTAGGTCTTTCCTATAACTCTCTTAATTTTCCCATAATTACAAACAAGAGAGTATATAATTTACATAAATAATATTATCCAAATAATACTTGATTAAACATATGAAATAATTAATGGAGAGGTTATAGCATCATTTACCCAACAGAATGTTTTACTATTGTATCGATCCATTAGCAAAGTGAATAGTGGGAGATGTGTGACCTAATAACATCATTAAATGCATGACAAGGTTAATATTAAGAAATTCACACTTTATTTACCAACTAATTACATCTGTTATGAAATATAAGTAAAAACGCTCTGTAAAACTTGCATGGTGGACCATGCTTTGACCCTAGGGGTGTGAGAAGCTTTGCAAGTTCAAAGTCAGGCTCCACAACTTAGTGAGGACCTATGCAACTTAGCAAACCCTATCTCTAAATAAAAAAGAAAAAAATCTGAGGATGTAGTTTACTGATTAAGTGTCCCTAACTTTAAGGAGCTCTGAGAATTTTAAATTTTAAATTTCATATAAATCTTAAGAGACTTCTGAAATAATCAACTCTGAGTATTATTATTTCTCCAGTTGTGAAAAATGAGACTCTTTAGTAATTGTTGATATATACTAAAATTATATCCTTTTAGGGATGCACAATTCTATACTTGTATTTTCTTATTTCTACAATATCAGCTAAAGATGTTAAGAAAAATTTCAGCAAATGTCAAAAGCGATTACCCATTTTCTACATTTAAATGATTTTTTCTCTCCTAAATCCCAAATACTTCAAGGGATGGGCTATAGATAAGAAACTTACTACAATCTTTATATTTGTCAAGGTGTTTTTGTAAATATTTTGCTGTTATCTAAGGTACACACTTTGAACAGATGCTACTCCACATTTGCTACAGATATGAGGTCAGTAATTTAAAAATGTCCGAAATTTGAATAGAGTCTTGGACACATTCTTTGGGTTTCTATATGCTATAAATCCTCCAGTGTTTTAAAAATGATGGATCAATGGCCAAAAGCTTTGCAAAAATTTTTCCGTACATCCTGTCACTCGTATGAATTCTGAGGTAATGAGTAGGATGTGAACAACTATTGGAGACTCTGTCACCTATTTTATATTTATATGATTTCTGTGCTATCATATCTCTGGTGTGAAATAGTGTTGAACTACTGTGAAATAGGGTTGATTCATTCTTAAAGACATTGATGCAATGTTTTCATTGTAAAACTTCTCTTCAGTATAAAATCTATAATGTTTAGTAAGATGTGATCTTCAATATTAAAAGCTTTGCCATTCTTCACATTTATAAGACTTCTCTCTAATATGGGTTCTCTGATGCCGAGTAAGTGATGATTGTTGATTAAAATCTTTGCCACATTCTCTACATTTGTAGGGCTTCTCTCCAGTGTGGATTCTCAGGTGCCGAGTAAGTACTATTTTTTGATTAAAACTATTGCCACACAATTTACATTTGTAGGGCTTCTCTCCAGTATGAATCCTTTTGTGACGATCAAGTTGTGAGATGGTATTAAAATCTTTCCCACATTCTTTACATTTGTAGGGCTTTTCTCCAGTGTGGATTCTCTGGTGCTGAGTAAGTGGCCATTTTTCCCTAAAAGTTTTGCCACATTTTTCACATTTGTAGGGCTTCTCTCCAGTATGAATTTTTTTGTGACAATTAAGCTGTGAGATGGTATTAAAAGCTTTCCCACATTCTTTACATTTGTAGGGCTTCTCTCCAGTGTGGATGCGCTGGTGCTGAGTAAGTGATGATTTGTGACGGAAAATTTTGCCACACACTGTACACATGTAGGGCTTCTCTCCAGTGTGGATTCGCTGGTGCTGAGTAAGTGATGATTTTTCACTAAAACTCTTGCCACACACATTACATTTGTAGGGTTTCTCTCCAGTATGAATCCTGTTGTGGCAATCAAGATTTGAGTTTGTATTAAAACTCTTGCCACAAACTTTACATTTGTAGGGCTTCTCTCCAGTATGAATCCTTTTGTGGCGATCAAGATTTGAGTTTCTATTAAAACTTTTGCCACACACTTTACATTTGTAGGGCTTCTCTCCGGTATGAATTCTCTGGTAATTTTTAAGGATTGGGTTTTGACTGAAACCTTGGCAAAATTTTTTACATATGTGGGGCTTCATTCCAGGGTTTGTCCACTGGTGACAAATAAAATTTGAGCCTTTATTAGAAGTTTTGTCACATTTTTTGCATTTGCATGGCATATCTTCTGTATGAACACTGTGATGTTGAGTAAAGTTCTTGAGTGCATTGCATTCTTCACATTGGTAGGTCTTCTCTGCAGAATAAATTTTTTGGTGTTGAGTAAGGGTTAAAAAACTTTTTAAGGCTTTCCCACACTTTTTACATTTACAGATCTCTCCTTCAGTATAAATCCTCTGATACTTAACAAGTTGTACTTTTCACTAAAAGTTTTTTCACAATTTTTAAAATTTTTAAAATTGATCACTGTCATACTATCTGCTGTGTTTAAAAAATATATCAAAGAATTTGCTTGCTCAATATCTTCTATACTTATAGGGCTCTCTTTCTCTATAAATTTTCTTGTATTAAGCAAGCTCTGCACTGTGGTTAAGAGCCCTTTCACATATCTTACACTTGCCGGTTTTGTCTTGGCTATGAATATTTTAATGAATACTAGTTTTTGGTCACTAAAGCAAGACTTTCCTACATTTTTCATCTTGGTAAATTTCCTTTAGACAAGGACTAGGATTTCTCTACATTCATAATTTTTATCACCAATATAAATATACTGGTCATTACTCAGGGTAGAGACATGGCTTTTTGTGTTACTTATAGCATTATCTATATAGTGCACTTTCCAGAAATCTGTATCAGAATTGTCATTGAGCAATAGTTGGGAAGTAGAAACTTTTCTACAATTCTTAATATTATCCATTTGGGCACAAGGAGAAATTCAACTTTTGTTTCAGAAAAATGTACATTTTATAAAGAAACTCTCAAAAAGATCACTTTTAGAAATAACTTTTCTGTGCAAATGTTTGACTGGAATTTTAAATCAGTGCTACTTTTATAATTGGCCAAGTTGAAAAATGATTCATGGACTAGATTTCAAATTTTTCACATTGCCTTTCAGTTCAAAAATGGCTGTGGATTTATTCTTAAAGACATATAAGTCTCCTCAAAATCATTGGAATACATTGAATTTTTGTTTCAGATAATAATTGTTTCTGGTGTCTTTTGACCATAAAATTTTTATCATAAATAGGGACTACTGATTGATTTTGTCTATTATAATACAATTTTTGAACTTTACTCTCACCTATATTTTCCCATTGTTTTCTTGGTTGTATATAGTCAAAGTCACACTTTCCATATTTTCCATCTCTCTCTTTTATTCCCTGCTCTGGTAAAATTTGTCGAGGATGATGAGAAGTCATGGCTGTAATAAATAAAAATAACAAACATGTTTACTTACTGTACTGGGCGGAGTATATTTTGCAAACCTAAGAAATCACAGCAAAAAATGACATCAGCAGGGGAGTGGATTATTAAATCAAAGTCCATCATTACTGTAAAAATATATAAATCAAATAAATACACACAGAAAATTATTTTGAAGATTTTCCTAATCATCTTTGTGTTCACAGTATCCAAGATGAGTACATTATTATGGAGAGTAATATAGTAGAGAAAAATACATTGTGTTACACAATGATTTTCCTCCTTTAGAATATATTTTAAAAATCTGCCAACTTTCATCTGTTTCATTAAAATATAAAAACATAAAATATGTGAATATTTAGGGAGTGTTCAAAAAGGGGTTCCTGCTTACCAACAGAAAAAAAAACATGGCTAAATCAACTTTAAGCAAAGTTATGAATCACTCAAAGGGAATAGTCAATTATTATTTAAAATAAGTTTACTGAACTAAACCAACACACAAAAAACAGAATAAAAATCAGTCAAGAATTGTTAATAGTAATAATCAGAAAATGTATGTTGAAAGACTTTCTTTAGAACACGTAGGAAAGAATCAGGGGTGGTTGTACATAGCAACATAGGAGGTTGAGCTAGAGGATCAAAATTTGAAGGCCAAAGTAAAAAATGCAAAGTGCTAAATCGCCCTTTATTTCTCTTTCCAGTACTAATAAACTCATCTAAGAAAATAGAAAATATGAAACATCCAAGAGCTCAGTTTTCTCCAAGTTGTAAAGACTCAAAGTAGGTTTTAATCCAAGTTTAAAAACTCAGGATACTGAGAGCATCCAAGAGAAAAATATGGATGACCTAGAAATGTGTAACCATATAATTGTGAAATCCTTAGTTGAATCTTCACAACACAGGAAGGAATTAAAGTCTATCTATATTCAAGGGATGAAAGAATAAAATTATCAACCAAGACATTATATTCACCGCTACTACCTTTCAAAAGAGAAGGAAAATGAAGACTTTAAACATATAAAAAATATACACACTATTCATCAACACTGGATCTGTTCTCCAAAAAGTACTAAAGGTAATCCTTCATAATAAAATGTAAGTGCACACCATCGTAAGTCATAAAATTTTAAACATTTCTTGGCAAAAACAATTCTATTTTATTGTAATGACAGGTCTCCAAACATGTAATTTTGCAATAGAATTTGAAAGAAAAAAGCATACCAACAACACTGTTAATAGGCATATATATCTGTAACAAAAATATGATTTTAAAAAGACACATAAATATGTTCAGTTTTTTAATAAAGTGAAGTCACGTTGATACTCATACAAAGTATCAGTACGAGATTCTTCATTTTTAGAGTTTTTTTGTTGGCAAATGCAAGATTACAAAATTCTGATCAAAACAAAACTTGGATATCTGAATTAACTATAAATATTGCAATTTTACATAGTCTGCAGGATACACTAAATCTAAGAACACACACATAATGAAAGCAAAGGGAAATAATAATGACACATACAAAAGTGATCAAACAAAACCTGGGCTGTCTAAATTATAGTACACAAAACATAGTTTAAGACAGTTATAGGACATAGAAGACATTTTAAATTAAAACTAACTTTGAAAAGAGGCAAAAGAGAGTAAAGGACCCTATCCCTAGGTTCTGAATTAAGAGTAAATACATTTGCTACGTACTTCATACTTCCCAAACACACAAAGAAAACACCGAGAGGGTTGAATGAAAACAAAGAATCACTGACTTACTAAGAGACATCAATCCCCACTTACTGAAAAGGGAAATACAGTGAAGCAAAATGGTAATCACAAAGCATAAGACTTTGAAAATATTTTGAAACTACTATAGACTTATAGAATCCCTTTTCTTAATCACAAGTGGGATACTATGCTGGTTAGATCAATTTTATATATTAAAACAAAGGTTAATAAATATTTAAGTGATAGTTATTTTGTAACCAACATGGAATAAATATTTGAAGTCAAAAGTGGTAGGGATTTTCAAAAATCCCTAAATATTTGTCAGTTGATTGAACACTCTTGGGCATGCTGTTGTTCAAAATTAAAAGATTAAATTTAAAGATGTGTATACGACTTAAAGTTAACTAGAGGCTCCATGTAGTATTCGTCAACCTCCTATTGTTAAAAAAAAATTTTTGCAGAGAAATCTATTCTTTAAATTATATAAATATTCCCCAAAATACAAATAAGACTATTTCCCTGTTAAAAAATATACTAAAATTTACAGCATTCAATTGTAAATGCAAACATGGAGTCAGGTAAACGGAGTTCTTAGTGAGTGTGGCAATAAGCCCTCACATCAATAGCAAATTAAAAACATTGCACACCAGTGTTGTTAGATTGTTATTCAACAGAGCCAATAAGGGACACAAACCAAATATCCCTTGAGAAGAATCATGAGCAATATTGGAATATAGAAACTATAGAACTTTGAAGTCAAAGAATTTATTCTAAGTATATATTTTACAAAATGTATGTATACTAGGTTAACTGATATGTCACAGAGAGAATACTGCAGAATTCTAGAACGTGAAAACATCTGTAAACTAAAGAAGCAGCTTTCTGAACAAAAGAGAATAGTTTTGTGATGAGATGACAGAAATGAGCCCTTGCTTTCTAGGCATTCTTTATTTTTTTGAGATATAAACTTTGTAGAGATCTATTAATAAAAATTTGAATTAATGTTACTGAAATGTATACTTGAAATTTTGGAGACAGTAAGTTTTATTTTGTGGTTTTGATTACAATGAAAATTAAAAGATAAAGAGAATTGCAACATTTCTCAAAGCTACATTTCAAATAATGTTGTCTTTATACTATAAATAAGAACAAACTCATCCATATACAAATGATGAGCATGCATGTATTCTCAGCTACTAGGAAGTCTGAGGCAAGTGAATTAAAAATTCAAGACATCCTCAATAACTTAGTGAAAACCTCTCTCCAAATATGAGTGAAAAGGAGCTTGGGGTGTAGTTCAGCATGAGAGTGTCACTTCCATCAATCCCCATTACACTAATGCATAGAACACTTCAATTTCTACGTACATGGGCAGAATCAAAAGCCAATTAAGATAAAATACAAAAGTCATTAACAAAAAAGGCTTAATATTTATATAAGCAAAAGTACATATAATATTATTGGCAATACAAACATAAATCATACATATCTTAGTTTGTGAAGCAATTAACTGATATGAGGAAACCCAGTCCTTAACAGGGAACCTACAGTATACAATTGAAAAAAGAAAAAAAAAAACAAGCAATTTGTAAATATCTACCAATGTATTATTTTACAAATCCTCTAACTCAAATAAAACGTTCACCATCTCTCGAAACAGCAGTCTTTGTCCAACTTGACATTCATTCCATGGCAGATAATTTCACAGTAAAAACATTACATACATCAGAAAAAACACTGATTAGGAAATTTTAGTGAAAAAATGTACAAATAAGATTAGAGAAACTGACTTATGATAGTAATGTATTACAATGGGTGGACCTAGAGGTCTCCAGATATGTGCAAAACTTTTCTGCAAATAATGGAAGAAGGGCTGGAGTGCTAGAGTAGTGTTAGAGAGCTTGCCTAGCATGTGTGAGACCCTGGGTTCAATTTTCACCAAAATATATGGATAAACAGGAAATTAATTAACAACTAAAAATATTTTTAAAATTATGGAAGAGCTGTCAGATAATATTGACACTTACAAAACAAGGGGATTGTTTTGTTGTTAATTTGAATGTATGGAGGAAAAGCAGGATACTACATAATTTTAAAGCACAAAACACAGGACAGGTTTTTCTGATAACAAGAGAAAGGATTCAAAGCTTCTCAAAAATATTTTCTGCTGGATAATGTCTCAATTAACATTTTTGATTATAGGCTTCCTCCCCTACCTCAACTATGTCCTCTGCTATATGCGGGCCACAGGATTTGACATCACTGCATTCCTCTGAGTCAACCATATTTAAAGTGAAAGATATATATCTTACCACCGAAAGAAAACATTAATGGTGAAAATAAACATCATGAACATTTTCTTGTCAGCACCAAGAACTACCCCATCTTCTTTATTGAAAGCAAAAATCTGCAACATATTCTTGTGGAGAAGTTCCCAAAAGATCTACTTCAAAGGAAGAAAATTAAATAATGATTATTAGGAATTTTGAAGGAAAGTTATGCTCACCCACAAAGACTAGGTTGCTGTAGTTCTCCAACATCACTTCTCTATATAAATTCTGCTGGGCAGGATCCAGGCATTCCCATTCCTCCTTAGAGAAATCAATAGCCACATCGCCGAATGTCAATGGCTCCTGAAATAAAAATTGTTAGATAAATAGAACATGGACCAAACCACTATTCAGTTTAATTTGAATTAAGAGTTTGTAGAACTGACTGTCATGTAGGAGAGTGACTTTAATTATGTAATAAGATACTTTGCATTATCTAATTAAGAGGAAAATACATGAGTCCAAATACAGTATATATATACCATATCAGAGTGATGTGAAGGATATATACCATAACCCAAGCACTGAATAAAAGCCCAACTTCTAACTTTTGTGTCATCAGTGAATGTGAAATTTGGCAGACATTCCAGATGCAAATCAGACTACTCAAACATACTCTCATAAGGTGATTGTGTACAAGGGAGAAAAAAGACTGGTTAAATAGCTTTTGAAAACAGTCTTGTTCCTATTCTCTCTGCTTTTTATCCATGAGATAGATTGAAATCCCCAATACAGTTAGTTTCAAGTATCATCCATGACACATTTCCAATGTGTAAAATATTTATAAAATATTAATGTTTGGAGACAGGTAAAGTGACACTTCCACCTCGTGAAAAGACATACTTGAAATATTTCAAGTTCTATAAGCAGTTCAAAGAATGAATCAATTTGGTACAATAGAATGAACAATGGGTCACAGAAGACTTCAAAGAGGAGATTAAAAAATTCTTAGAGGTAAACAAGAACATAGACACAACATATCAAAATCTTTTGGACACTATGAAAGCAGTACTAGGAGGAAACTTCGTTGCATGGAGTTCATTCCTTGAAAGAAGAAAAAGGCAATCATTAATCTCATACTTCATCTCAAAGCCCTAGAAGAAGAAATCAACAGCACAAGCAGTAGAAGGCAAGAAATAATTAAAATTAGAACTGAAGTTGAATTAAAAGAAACAATTAAACCTTGACAAAAAGTTGGTTCTCTGACAGACCCCTAGCTAGGCTAATGAAGAGAAGGAGAGAGAAAATTCAAATTACCAGCATACATAATGAAAAAGGCAGTATCCCAACAGACACCTCAGAAATAAAGAGGATATTTAGAAATTATCTTGAAAATGTATACCCCAATAAAATAGAAGACATTGAAGGAATCAACAAATTTCTTAAGTCATTTGATGTGCCCAGATTAAACCAGGAAGACATACACAATTTAAACAGACCAATATTAAATGATGAAATACAGGAGCCATCAGAAGCTTATCCATCAAGAAAAGCCCAGGCCCAGAAGGATACAATGCTGAGTTAAACAAGACCTTTAAAGAAGAAATTCAAAATACCAATATTCTTCAATTTATTTCAGAAAATACCGAAAGAAGCAGCACTTCCAAACTCATTCAATGAGGTCAATATCACCCTGATCCCTAAACCAGGCAGGGACAAATGAAAGAAAAAAAAAACTTTAGGCCAATATTTCGAATGAACATAGATGCAAAAAGTCTGAATAAAATTCTGCCAAATTAAAAACAAAAAAAATATTAAAAAGGGCATGAATGAAGATCAAGTGGGGTTTGTCCAGGAATATAGGGTTGGTTCAATATATAGAAATCAATAAAGGTAATTCATCACATCAATAGACTTAAAAATAAGAATCATATGATCATCTCAAGAGACACAGAAAAGCCATTTGACAAAATACTGCACCCTGTCATGTTCAAAAAATTAGAAAAACTTGAGATAACAGAAAAATACCTCAACATTATACTGGCTCTCTACATTAAGCCTAAGGACAACATCATTCTAAAGGGAGAAAAACTAAAGGTATTCCCTCTAAAAACTGGAACCAGACAGGGGTGCTCTCTCTCACCATTTCTATTCAACATATTTCTTGATACACTGGCCAGAGCAATTAGACAGATGAAAGAAATTAAAGGAATAACTACAGGAAAAGAACTTAAATTAGCACTATTTGTGGACAATACGATTCTATACCTAGAAAACCCCAAAAGTAGCACCAGAAACTTCTAGAACTAAAAATGAATTTAGCAAAGCAGCAGGATATAAAATTAACACACATTTAAAAAAGGCATTTCTGTATATCAGTTACAAAGCCTCAAGAAAGAAATAAGAAAACCTACCCCATTTACAGTAACTTCAAAAAAAGAAAACATTAGATACTTGGGAATCAACTTAAGAAAGAGGTGAAAGATCTATACAAGGAAACCTACAGAACCCTAAAGAAAGAAATCAAAAAAGACCTTAGAAGATGGAAAGATCTACCTTACTCTTGCATAGGCAGAATAAATATTATCAAAACGACCATGCAACCAAAAGCACTATAATGATTGAATGCAAGTATGAACAAAATCCCAATGACATTTCTCATAGAAATAGAAAAAGCAATCATGAAATTCATCTGGAAAAATAAGAAGCCCAGAATAGCTAAAGCAATTATAAGCAGGAAGAGCAAAGCAGGTGGTATGACTATACCAGACCTTAAACTATTCTACAGAGCAATAGTAACAAAAACAGCATGGTATTGGCACTAAAACAGGCCAGTAGATCAATGGTACAGAATAGAGGACACATAGACTAACTCACAAAATTACAATTATCTTATATTAGACAAAGGTGACATGAACATGCATTGGAAAAAAGATAGCCTCTTCAACAAATGGTGCTGCGAAAACTGGAAATGCATTTTCAAAAAACTGAAATTAAAACCCTATCTCTCACAATGCACAAAACTCAACTCAAAGGGGATCAAGGACCTACAATTTAAACCAGGACTCTGCATCTAATAGACAAAAAAGTAGGCCATAATTTTCATCACATGGGGCTAGGCCGCCCCAACTTCCTTAATAAAATGCCTATAGCACAAGAATTAAAACCAAGAATCAACAAATGGGATGGATTCAAATTAAAAAGTTTCTTCTCAGAAAAAAATCTGAGGTGAACAGAGAGCCTACATCCTGTAGGCTCACACACCAGATAGAGAACTAATATCTAGTATATAAAGAACTCAAAATGCTAAGCACCAAAAAAACCCAATAATCAAACCAACAAATTGGCCAAGGACCTGAACAGACACTTCTCAGAAAAGAATGTAGAATCAATCAACAAATATTTAAAAAAATGTTCATCATCTCTTGCAAGTAGAGAAATGCAAATCAAAACCACTCTAAGATATCAACTGACTCCAGTCAGAATGGCAGCTATCATAAAGACAAACAACAAGTGTTGGCAAGGATGTGGGGAAAAAGGCACACTCATACACTGCTGGTGGGACTGCAAATTGGTGCAAACAATTTGGAAAACTGTATAGAGATTCCTTCAAAATCTGGGAATGAAAACACCATTTGACCCAGCTATTCCTCTTCTCGCACTATTCTCAAAGGACTTGAAAAGAGCATACTATAGGGTCATAGCCATGTCAATGTTTATAGCAGCACAATGCAGAATAGCAAACTGTGGAGCCAACCCAGATGCCCTTTAGTGCATGAATGGATAAAAATATGGGGCATATATATACACAATGCAATTTTACTCAGCAATAATAAAATCATGGCATTTGCAAGTAAATGGAGAAGTGAAGTGAGGCAAACCCAAAAAATAAATGTTGAATGGTTTCTCTGATATAAGGAGGCTGACTATAGTGGGGTAGGGAGGGGGAGCTTAGGAGGAATAGATGAATTCTACATAGGGCAGAAGGGTTGAAGGGGAGGGGAAGAGGCAGGGGATTAGCAGTGATTGTGGAATGTGATGACACCGTTATCCAAAGTACATGTATTAAGACCCAAATTGGTGCCAGCATACCTTATATAAAACCAGAGATATCAAAAATTGTAATATATATGGGTATTAAGATTTGTATTGCAGAAAGAAATGAGTACATATATAATGGCATTAATTAGCATGAATATACTTTCTGTACAGAGATATGAAAAATTGAGCTCTATGTGTGTGATAAGAATTGTAATGCATTCCACTGTTGTTGTGTATTAAAAAAATAATTTTTTATAAAAGAATGGTTTTGAAACCCATTGGGGAAATGATAAGCCTACATGGCTATATATCTTAAAAACAGAGCTGGAAGGGAAGATGCATGAACAACATGAGAAACCAAGAAAAAATGTACCCCAAACAAAGATGCTAAATTATTAGAATTCATGGTCAGTAAAGCAGGATAAATTGGAGAAAGTACATAATTTTCTGTGAATTAAAGGATGATATGAGAGCAAATACAAACAGCAAAAGATTATTTTGATAAATAGTTACATAAGCAAATACAGAAAGCAAAAGATTCCTTCAATAAGGACATAGAGATTTTGAAAAAAAAAAAACAGAGATCCTTGAAATGAAGGAAACAGTAAACCAAATTAAGAACTCAATAGGAAGCATCTCCAACAGAATAGAACACTTGGAAGACAGAACCTGTGACATTGAAGGCAAAATATATAATCTTGAAAAAATAAAGTTGACCCCAGTGAAGATGGAAAAAAACCATGAGCAAAAGATTCAAGAATTGTGAGATAATATGAAAAGACCAAATTTAACAACTATTGCGATAGATGAAGGCATAGAGGTCTAAACTACAGTAATGGACAATCTATTCACTGTAATAATACCAGAAAAATTTCCAAACATGTAGAGTGAAATGGAAAATCAAATACAAGGATCATATAGGACACCAAATGAACAATATCACTACAGGTCTACACCAACGCACATCAAAATGAAAACATCTAGCATGGAGAAGGAGCAGAGCATTTCAAAAGCCACAAGAGAAAGGAATCAAATTACATATGGGGAGAACCAATCAGGGTCTCTAATTTCTGAACTGAGACGCTGAAATACACAAGATCCTGCAACAATATAAACCAAGCTCTGAAGGAAATGGATGCCAATCAAGAAGCATACCCAGCAAAATTAAATTTTGATTAGCAATTAGATTTCTATTCAGATGTTATTTTATAAGAAAATAAAAACCTTCCATCATACACAAAATTTAAAAAATTTACAATGAGAAAGCTGCACTACAGAACATCCTTGGCAAATTATTCCATGAGAAGGAAATGAACAACAATAAAAACTTAGAAAAGGGTAGTATCACTCTAAAGGAAAAAGCTATCAAAGAGAAACTGTCTTAGTTAAATACCAAAAATAATCAAAAATAACTCTGAATACAAATCTTGTCTCAATAATAACCCTGAAAGTTTAGTTCCAACTCAGCAATCAAAAGACAGGCAGATTGGATAAAAAACTCCAACACTATGCTGCCTCTAAGAGACTTATCTCATAGGATAAGACACATAAAGACTGAAGGTGACAGGTTAGAAAAAAAATATATCACTCAGGCTGGGGCTGGGACTGGGGCTCAGTGGTAGAGCACTCGCCTAGCAGATGTGAGGCCCTTTATTTTATCCTCAGCACCACATAAAACTAAATAATAAAGATATTGTGTCCATATACAAAAAAAATAAATATTAAAACACATACCACTCACGTGGACTGTGGAGGCAAGCAGGGGTTTCCATTCTTATATCAGATAATGTGGAATTCAACTGAAAGTTAATCAAAAGGGATATAAAAGGACACTACATTCTGCTTAAAATAACCATACACCAACAAGACAGAACAATTATAAATATACACACCCCCAAAACAGTGGAGCATCTATGTTCAAACAGACGCTTCTCAAGTTTAAGGGCCAAGTATACCACAAGACAATAATTCTGGGTGACTTTAACACACCTCTTTTACCACTGGATTGATATTCAAAACAATATCCAGACAGAAACTATGAAACTCAATAATACAATCAACAACTTAGATTTAACTGACATACATAGAATATATCATCCTTCGACAGGCAAAGAGACTTTCTTCTCAGCAGCAAATGGATCCTTCTCTAAAATAGACCATATGTCATGCAAAAAGCAACTCTAAGCAATACAGAAAAGTAAAGAAACTACCCTGCATTCTATCATATCATAATGGAATGACATTAGAAATCAATAATAAAAATAGAAGCTACTCCAACACCTGGAGACTAAATAATATGCTAGTGAATGAACAATGGGTTGCAGAAAACATCAAAGAGAAGATTTTAAAATTCTTAGAAGTGAATGAGGACACAGATACAATATATCAAAATCTCTGGGACACTATGAATACATTACTAAAAGGAAAGTTTATTGCATGGAGTTCATTCCTTAAAAAAAGAAAAAGTCAAATAAATGACCTAAAATTATATTTCAAAGCCATTGGAAAAACGATTAATCAACACCAAAAACAGTAAAGAACAGAAAATAATTAAAATCAGAGGTGAGATCAATGAAATTGGAACAAAAGAAGCAAATAAAAAATGACAAAGTGACTGGTAATGGTACCACCATTTGACCCAGCTATCCCACTCCCTGGTCTATACCTAAAGGACTTAAAAACAGCATACTACAGGGACACAGTCACAATGTTTTTAGCAGCACAATTCACAAGAATTAAACTGTGGAGCCAACATAGATGTCTTTCAGTGGATGAATGGATAAAGAAAACATGGCAGTTGTACACAATGGAATATTACTCAGCAATAAAAGAAAATAAAATCATGGCATTTGTAGGTAAATGGGTGACATTGGGGAAGATAATGCTAAGTTAGCCAAACCCAAAATAACAAATGCTGAATGTTTTCTCTGACATAAGGAGGCTGACTCATAGTGGGGTAGAGAGGGGGAGCATGGGAGAAATAGATAAATTCTATTTTGGGCAGAGTGGTGGGAGGAATAGGGAGGAGAAAGAAATCCAAGGATGGTGGAATATAATAGACATCCTTATCCAAAGTACACGTATGAACAAATGAATTGATGTCAACCTACTTTATATACAGAGATGTGAAAAATTGTGCTGTATATGTGTAATAAGAATTGTAATATATTGTGCTGCCATATATTTTAAATTTTTAAAAAAAGTTTTAAAATTAAAAGTTGGCTTTTTAAAAAACAAATACATTTGATAAAACCTTATCCATGCTACTGTAGAGAAGAAGAGAAATACTCCAATTACTAAAAATCCATGATGAAAAAGAAAATATCACCATGAACATTAGAGAAATACAGAAGATAACTAGAAATTATTTTGAAAATTTGTACGGCAATAAAATACAATATATTGAAGTCATCAACAAATGTTGAGAGCCACAGCCAAAGGGGCCCCAGCAAACTTCCAGCTGCCAACAAGCTTCAGACTGCCAGCTGATGATTGGTTCACAGTGGCCCCAGCAACATCTAGCTGATTGGCTCCTCTGCGGTGATGTTCATTGGGCTGTTTCCCTGCCCTTCAGACTGCCAGCTGATGATTGGTTCACAGTGGCCCCAGCAACATCTAGCTGATTGGCTCCTCCACGGAGCTGCTCATTGGGGGACTTCTTTGGCTCCGCCCATGCGACCCAGCCAATCGGCCTCAAGAGAGGAGGATTGTGGGAGGTTGAGAGGTTGGTGTGAGGAGAGGCTTGTGGAAGCCGGTGGTGGCAGTTGGGCTCTGAGGGTTTTTTCCCTGAGGAGCTGTTTTGTTTGGCGTTTGTAGTTCTAAAAATAAAGTTAGTTTCTTTTTGACAAGTGGCTCCTGATTTGTGCCAAGCCAGACTTCGGCATTTGGTGGCTCGCACGGGGAGCAACTGAGGGTAAGTAAACTGCTCGCCCCTGAGGGCAGGGCGAGAGGATGGATAGCCATTTTAAGTGTCCTCTTTTGTTTTGCTTCGTTTTTGTTTTAACTTTCCTGTCCCTGGAGATGAGTAAGAGGGAAGAAAAACCACTCACATCTGAGGAAAAACTATTTGCGTCTGAGGAACAGATAGGGAGAAAGGACGGATGCATATGTCAGGAGGATAGAAAGGCTGTTATAATGATTTTGTGTGGTTCCATTTTTATTGGATTCTGTCTCGGTTTGGTTTGGTGTTATCTTGCTGGGTTGTATTATAGTAGTAATACGAGATCAGCAATTAGTTAAAAAGAAACCAAAAGAGTGTTAAGTAAATTGTTAGAGGCAGGAAGCTTCCCAGTAAAATCAAGAGCAGTCAGGGCATATGTTGATATAATACAAAAATATAGCCCATGGCTTTTTAAGGAGGAGTTGTTAGATATATCACAATGGAACCATCATGGTGAAGATTTAAAAAGAATAGAAAAGAACAACCCAGGGACTCTGCCAGTTGGCACATTGCCATTGTGGACGTACATATCTGGTTTGCTTAGTCCAAAGCCTTCAGTTCAGACAAAGGTAGAGAAAGAAGAAGACATATTGATTCAAGTAGAAGAGGAAGTCTCTCAAGTTAGTCAGAAAGAGGAAAAGATTCAAGTAAAAGAGAAGGTCTTTCGAGATAGTGAGACAGAGGAAGGAAGTTTAGAGCACAAAAATCTATCAGGGGAAAAGTTAAAACAGGAGACTGCTAATAATACTTTTTTATTAGAGAGCATAAGTGTCCAACCAACAGCACCACCTCTACAGGAGACTGCTACTAACAGCATTCTATCACCAGAGGGCGTAAGTGTTCAACCAACAGCGCCACCTCTACAGGAGACTGCTACTAACAGCACTCTATCACCAGAGGGCATAAGTGTCCAATCAACAGCACCACCTCCATATGCTAGGAGACTCCCAACCCCCACAGTTGATAGTTGGGATCCTGAGACAGGCTCTCAAGTATGCCCTGTATTTGAGGTAGGAGGGCAGCGAGCTTACCAGGGTTTAAATTTCAAACCAGTGAAGGAGCTAAAAGAGGCTGTAACAACCTATGGTCCTCAAGCACCCTTCACTGTAAGCTTGGTTGAATCCATTACCAACTTAAGCATGACGCCAGCAGATTGGGCTAGTATGTGTAAAGCTATGCTAAATGGAGGACAATACCTGTTATGGAAGGTTGCCAATGAGGAATTTTGCAAGAAGACGGCTAGTCGAAATGCAGCAGCTGGTTATCCTCAGAGAAATCTAGATATGTTGTTAGGAAAGGGACCTTATGAGGATAGGCAGCAACAAAATGCATATGATCCTGGTGTATATTTACAAATTGCTGTAGATGCAGTTAAGGCATGGAAGACTTTACAAGGACATGGAGGTTTACAAGGTCAATTATGTAAGATAATACAAGGAGCTAATGAACCTTACGCTGAATTTGTAGATAGGCTTATTCAAACAGCTACCAGAGTTTTTGGGAATACAGAACAAGCAATGCCATTAATAAAACAACTGGCTTATGACCAAGCGAATCGTTGGTGTAGAGATATCATTAGACCATGGAAACAGGAAGATTTAAACACATATATTAAATTATGTAGAGACATTAATGAACAAGGGCAAATTGTGGCAGCTGCAGTAAAACAGGTTTTAGATGCCAGAGACATTAATGAACAAGGGCAAATTGTGGCAGCTTCAGTAAAACAGGCTTTAGATGCCAGGCCAAGAACATGCTACAATTGTCAACGAACAGGACATTTTAAAAGGAATTGCCCCATAGGAGGAGGGTTTAACAAAACTAGGTATCAAACAAGTAGAATACCGGGTATTTGCCCACGATGCCGTAGAGGGAGACATTGGGCTAATGAATGTCGTTCTCAAACCACCATAGAGGGTACTCCATTACATTGGGCTAATGAATGCCGTTCTAAAACCACCATAGAGGGTACTCCATTATTAAAAAACGAACAAGGACAAGGTGTTTATCCACAATATCGTGGACAAAGGCATCGGGCTCTGTTGCCAAAAAATGGACAGGGGGCCCCAATGCTCCGGGGCCCCAAACCACAAATATACGGAGCACTGGAGGAATCCAGCAACCCCAGCAACCCCATCAGGGTAGTGCCCAGCACATCAGATCCCTCATCAGACAAACCAGAGGGAGCGCAGGGTTGGACATCTGCGCCTCCACCAAATCAGTACTAACACCAGAGATGGAAGTTCAAATCATTCCCACAGGGGTAAAAGGACCTCTTCCCAAAGGAACAGTAGGCTTATTATTGGGACGCAGTTCTTCTACTCTAAAATGACTTTTGATAAGTCCTGGGGTAATTGATTCCGATTATGAAGGTGAATTAAAAATTATAGCCAGTTCTCCAAAGGGTATATCAGTAATTTCACTAGGAGATAGAATAGCACAGTTACTAATAATACCAAGCCTACATGATAGATTTTCCAGTCATGCTGTAGAAAGAAGTTCCAAGGGATTAGGCTCCACAGGTGTAGATTGGGCTATGCTTTCTTTAAATTTAGATTCTCGCCCCATGCTAAAACTAAATATTCAAGGACATGAATTTAATGGGCTACTGGATTCAGGTGCAGACCTTAGCATCATCTCTCATCAGGAATGGCCAAAACATTGGCCATTACAACAAGCCACTCAATCGCTTCGAGGCCTAGGAGTGGCGACTAATCCTGATAGAAGTGCAATGGTATTAGATTGGAAGGATCCTGAAGGATGTGAGGGAACTATACAGCCATATGTATTGGATCATCTTCCCGTAAATTTATGGGGACGAGATGTCTTAGATCAATTAGGTTTGACATTAACAAATAATATCAATCAAAATGCACCCACTATTATGGCTAGACAAGGTTTTAGTAAAGGAAAAAGGTTAGAAAAACAAGAACAATGTATAGCAGCACCAATACAAATAGATCAAGGAACAGACAGACATGGGTTGGATTTTCACAAAGGGCCACTGAGACAATAAAAATTACATGGAAATCAGAAAGACCAGTATGGGTTCCTCAGTGGCCCTTGACTAAAGAAAAGACACAAGTAGCCCATGATCTGGTCAAACAACAATTAGCGGAAGGACATATACAACCTTCTGTATCTCCCCATAATACTCCCATTTTTGTCATCAAAAAGAAATCTGGTAAATGGAGATTACTGCAAGATTTAAGAGCCATTAACAATGAAATGGTCATTATGGGACCTGCTCAATTGGGGATTCCTCAATTGTCTGCTTTGCTAAAAACTTAGTATGTTTTAGTTATAGATATTAAAGATTGTTTTTTTTTTTTTCAATTCCAATTTATCCTGAGGATAGTCCACGTTTTGCATTTACTATCCCTGCACTAAATCATGAAGGTCCTGATCAGAGATATGAATGGAAAGTACTCCCTCAAGGGATGGCTAACAGCCCAACTATGTGTCAAATTTATGTTAACAAAGTAATTCAGCCACTTAGAAATCAAAATCCTGAACTACAAATATTTCATTATATGGATGATGTATTATTAGCACACAAAGCTAAAAACACATTGCTAGAATGTTATGCCACACATACAAACTTATTAAAATATTATAATCTAGAGATAGCAATAGATAAAGTACAATTAAATTTTCCAATTAATTATTTAGAAGTTCTATTATCCTCAACCATGGTCCATCCACCAAAAATTCAAATACGAGTAGATCAACTCAAATCACTTAATGACTTTCAAAAGTTATTAGGAGATATAAATTGGATAAGGCCTTATCTAGGTATTCCAACAGGAGAAATTGGGACCTTTATTTGATATCCTAAAAGGTCCATCAGATCCAAATTCACCCCGAATGTTAACGCCTGAAGCAAGAAAGGCATTAAAAATCATTGAAACATATATGGAAAATATGCATTTGGGTAGAATTGATATAAGTTTGCCTTTATTACTTATTGTACTACCAACAAAAAATATTCCTACAGGAGTATTTTGGCAAGAAGGTCCATTATTATGGATACATTTATCTTATTCTCCTAACACTATTCTTACTAGGTATCCTGAGGCTGTAGGACAATTAATATTCAAAGGAATAAAAACAGCAAAGGGAGTGTTTGGAATTTCTCCCCATAAAATTATTACTCCATATACTATGAATCAAATTGATGAATTAGCTAATGAGTTAAATACTTGGGCAATAATAATGTGCAAATCTAATGTTTTATTTGATAACCACTTACCATCTAATACTTTATTGTCTTTTTGGTCATTGCATCCTGTAATTTTTCCAAAAATGACAAGAAAAACACCTATCATAAATGCTCCAAATATATTCACTGATGGGTCAAATAATGGTACAGCAGCAATAGTTACACCTGATCAAACTTTTACATTTTTAGTACCCAAAGAATCAGCTCAAAAGGTAGAGCTTAATGCAGTATTACAAACTTTTGTGATGTTTAAAGATTCTGTATTTAATTTATTTTCTGATAGCCAGTATATAGTTAATGCTATAGTATCCCTTGAAGATGCTGGTAGGATTTCCCCTTCTTCTACTGTTTTCTCTTTGTTTTCCACTATACAAAGTTTAATCTGGGACAGAAACGATCCATTCTTTATAGGACATATCAGAGCACATACAGGATTGCCTGGAGCCCTTAGTTTGGGCAATGATTTAGCAGATAAAACTACACATGACATACATATTTTCTCTACACTAGAAGAAGCTATAAATTTTCATAAAAGATTCCATGTCAATGCTAATACTTTACAAAAGCATTTTAAAATAACTAAGGAACAAGCTAGACAAATAATAAAACAATGTCAAAATTGTGTGACCTTTTTACCACAAGTTAATCTTGGAGTCCATCCTAGAGGATTGATGCCTAACAATATTTGGCAGATGGACGTCACACACTTGCCAGAATTTGGAAAATTAAAATATTTGCATGTTAGAGTTGATACTTCTTCTGGATTTTTGATGGGCTTCCTTCATGCTGGCGAAAAAACTAAAGATGTTATAGCTCATTGCTTACAAAATTTTGCCACTGTGGGCATTCCAAAACAGTTAAAAACAGATAATGCCCCTGGTTATACGTCTACTTCTTTTAAACAATTTTGCTCATCATTTGGCATTACTCATATAACAGGAATCCCATACAATCCACAGGGACAAGGCATAGTTGAGAGAGCTCATCAAACTATTAAAATGTACTTATTAAAGCAAAAAGATGGAATTGGGAAGGGATATATATTCCCCAAAGATAAACTTAAAATAACCCTTTTTACTCTAAACTTTTTAAATTTGGATTCATCAGGACTTAGTGCTGCAGAAAGGCATATGTGTCCAAAAAATGTACATAAGCCCAAGGTACTTTGGAAAGATATTCTAACAGGACAATGGAAAGGTCCTGACCCAGTAATTGTCTGGAATTAGGGGTCTGTTTGTGTGTTTCCACAGGAAGAACAGCAGCCGATTTGGATTCCAGAGAGATTAACCAAGGTTCTGAACCAGTGATTGTCTGGAGTCGGGGGCCTGTTTGTGTGTTTCCACATGGAGAACAGCAGCTGATTTGGATTCCGGAGAGATTAACTAAAATCCTGACCCAGTGATTGTCTGGAGTCGGGGGTCTGTTTTTGTGTTTCCACAGGGAGAACAGCAGCCGATTTGGATTCCAGAGAGATTAACTAAAGCGATTTCTACAGACCAAAAAGAAGATGATTTAGCTCAAATCCATAATAGCTGATATCAAAAACTCCAATTTTGTTATTCTTACATCTGCGACAGAACCAGGATGCTTTTTTCAATATCTATTTTATTATTGCCCTTTCCCATATCATGAAGTTCTATTTTATTTTTTTGAGCTCATACAGACCTAGGTTAATGTTTTGCTGATCAGTTCTATTATTTTTTTTTTACTATAGAGTTTTTAAACATTGCAATAGAGATTTTACCTGTAAAAAGTTATAAGGCCTTTACTATTATGTTATGTGTTGTATGTATTATATTATGTGTACACACTTGTGTTTTGTGTTATATGTTTGAATGTACATATGTCCAATGTACGTATTTCCATATATCATATATGATGAGTGCTCATGAAAAGATGGATCCAAATATTTTTTTTAATTCACGTGATTTAAATGGTTTAATTTAAATTGGGTAAATAACTGTTAAGAATTGTTTTAATATGTAAACAAAAAAGGAGGTTAACAGATCTGTTTGTTTACTCTCACCTTTTGTTTTCATTATATTTAATAATTCTCTTCAATATAATGTAAATTGTTAAGAAAATTGTTTTCTTTTAGTGCCTTCTAGAATGTTACACAATTTTTTCTTTAGCCATTATTGCCAGAATTTCTATCTTCATCCCAGTGCCGATGAAGATAATATAAATTGTTAAGAAAATTGTTTTCTTTTAGTGTCTTCTGGAATGTTACCTAATTTTTTCTTTAGCCATTATTGCCAGAATTCCTATCTTCATCCCTGTGCCAGTGAAGACAAAGATAAAACTAATCTACAGTTTCTGCAATAGCCATCACTGAACTGCTTACAGAACTTGCACTGAACTGCTTACAGAACTATGTGTCACTTGTATGCATGGTGAACTATCTGTTGGTGCAGTGACTTGTGGTAGTGTTGGGGTATTTTTTGCTGATGATATCATCGGTGGTACAATTTTCCCAAAAGGAGCCATCAATTGACTTGGTATATCTTCCTCCCTTCTGCTTGTCATGATCATTCAGCTGAGACCTCTCCACAGGTGTGGCTATATACTGGACTGGTAGTCAATGACGGGTAAGATCCAATTACAATGGTACCAACCTAAGACAGGAGGCTGACGCCCTGAGGTCAGCTCATCTGAAGACGGGTAAGGACCATATGTAGTATTGGACAACCTAAGGCAGGCACGGTCCCTAAGCCACATGCTTGTTGTTTAAACAGAGAGGGGGAGATGTTGAGAGCCACAGCCAAAGGGGCCCCAGAAAACTTCCAGCTGCCAGCACGCTTCAGACTGCCAGCTGATGATTGGTTCACAGTGGCCCCAGCAACATCTAGCTGATTGGCTCCTCTGCGGTGATGTTCATTGGGCTGTTTCCCTGCCCTTCAGACTGCCAGCTGATGATTGGTTCACAGTGGCCCCAGCAACATCTAGCTGATTGGCTCCTCCACGGAGCTGCTCATTGGGGGACTTCTTTGGCTCCGCCCACGTGACCCAGCCAATCGGCCTTAAGAGAGGAGGATTGTGGGAGGTTGAGAGGTTGGTGTGAGGAGAGGCTTGTGGAAGCCGGTGGTGGCAGTTGGGCTCTGAGGGTTTTTTCCCTGAGGAGCTGTTTTGTTTGGCGTTTGTAGTTCTAAAAATAAAGTTAGTTTCTTTTTGACAAGTGGCTCCTGATTTGTGCCAAGCCAGACTTCAGCAAACAAATGTCTAGAATCATGTGACTTACCCAAACTGAATAAGTTAAACAGATCATTTTTAAGCAATGAAATAGAAGGCACCATCAAAAGCCTACCAACCAAAAAAATAAATAAATAAAGCCCAGGACTCAATGAATACAAGATCATCAAAGAAGAACTAACGCCAACACTCCTCAAATTATTCTATGAAATATAAAAAAAGGGATCACTTCCAAACTCCCTCTATAAGGCCAATATCTCCTTCATTCTAAAATCAGACAAACACAGAAAAGAAAGTGTACTTCAGACCAATACCTCTAAAAAACAGAAGCAAAAATTCTGAATAAAATTCTGGCAAATCAAATACAAAAACATATCAAAAAGATGGTTCATCATGATCAAGTGGGATTCATCCCAGGAATGCAAGGTTGGTTCAACATACAGATATCAAAAAATGTAATTCATCACTTCAGTAGATTTAAAGATAAGAACCTTATGATCATCTCAACAAATGCAGAAAAAGCATTTGACAAAATACAGCACCTCTTCATGTTCAAAACACTAGAAAAACTAGGGATAACAGGAACTTATCTTACCATTTTAAAGGCTATTTATGCCATGCTTCAGGCCAACATCATTCTAAATGGAGAAAAACTGAAGGCATTCCCTCTAACATCAGAAACAAGACAGGGATTCCCTCTCTCACCCCTTCTATTCAATATAGTTCTTGAAACACTGGCCAGAGCAATAAAACAGATGAAAAAAATAAAGAATAAATATAGGAAAATATGAACCTAACCTAGCAGTATTTGCTGATAATATGATTCTGTACCTAGAAGACTCAAAAACTCCACTAGAAAACTTCTAGAACTAGAATTCAGCAAAGTAGCAGGATATAAAATCAACACCCATAAATCAAAGGCATTTTTGTATATCAGTGACAAATCCTCTGAGAGAGAAATGAGGAAAACTACCCCATTCACAATATCCTTAATATAAAAGGATACTTGGGAATTAACAAGAGGTGAAGGATCTATACAATGAAAACTATGAAACACTAAAGAGAAATCAAACACCTTAGAAGATGGAAAGATTTAACTTGATCTTGAATAGGCAGAATTAATATTATCAAAATGGCCCTACTACCAAAAGCACTCTACAGATTTAATGCAATTCTGATCAAAATCCCAATGGCATTCCTCATAGAAATAGAAAAGCAATCATGAAATTTATCTGGAAAAATAAGAGACTCAGAAGAGCTAAAGCAATCCTTAGCAGGAAAAGGGAGGCAGGTAGCATTGCTATACCAGACCTTAAACTATAGTACAGAGCCACAGTAACAAAAACAGCATGGTTCTGGCATCAAAACAGGCTGGTAGACCAATAGCCCAGAGTAGAGTTCACACAGACAAACCCACAAAACCACAATTATCTTATATTAGACAAAAGTGCTAAAAATATGCACTGGAAAAAAGAGAGCATCTTCAACAAATGGTGCTGGGAAAACTGGAAATCCATATGCAGCAAAATAAAATTGAATCCCTCTCTCTCACCATGCATAAAAGTTAACTCAAAATGGATCAAGGATCTAGGAATTAAACCAGAGACTCTCCAAATAGAAGATAAAGTAGGCCTTATCTCCATCATGTGGGATTAGGCTATAGCTTTTTTAATAACACTCCTATGGCACAGGAATTAAAACCAAGAATCAACACATGGGATGGATTGAAACTAAAGGTTTTTATCAAAAGAAAAAACCAATAGAATAGAGAGCCTACTTTCTAGGACCAATTTTTAACCCCTCATACATCAGATAGAGCACTAATATCTAGGGTATATAAATAACTCAAAGTCTTAACACCAAAAATAATCCAATCAATAAATGGGCCAAGAACCTGAAAACACACTTTGGAGAAGAGGATATACAATCAATCAACAATTATATAAAAAAAGTTCATCATCTCTAGCAATCAGAGAAATTCAAATTAAAACCACTCTAAGATACCATCTCATTCAAGTCAGAAGGGCAGATATTATGAAGACAAACAACAGTAAGTGTTGGGGAGGATGTAGGGGAAAGGCACACTCATACATTGCTGGTTGGACTGCAAATTTGTGCAGCCAATTTGGAAATCAGTATGGAGATTCCTTGGAAATCTGGGAATGGAACCACCATTTGACCCAACTATTTCTCTTCTCGGACTATACCAAAAAACAAAAATAGCACACTACAGGGACACAGCCAGGTCAATGTTTATAGCAGCACAATTAACAATAGCTAAACTATGGAGTCAACCTAGATGCCCTTCAGTATGAATGGATAAAATAAAAAGTGGCTTATATACACAATGGAATATTACTCATCATTAAAATAGAACAAAATCATGGCACTTGCATGTAAATGGATGGAGTTGGAGAAGATAATGCTGAGTGAAGTCAGCCTATCCCCCCCAAAAAAAATGCCCAACGTTTTCTCTGATATAAGGAGGCTGAATCATAGTGGGTTAGGGAGGGGGAGCATAGGAGGAATAGATGAATTCTAAATAGGGCAGAGCGGAAAGGGAGGGCACAGGGGATTAGGAAGGATGATGGAATGTGATGGACATCTTTATACAAAGTTCATGAAAATTTGAAACATGAAAAATTGTGCTCTATGTGAAATCTATGTGAAACACTGTTGTCATGTATTTTAAAAAATAATAAAAACCATAAAAATCATGATCTAAAAAACATCTAGAAAAAAGAAAGAAAGAGGAAAAAGAGAAAGAAAGAAAGAAAAAAAAACTGACTGAGATAGGATGCATTTGGTGCTACACACCTGATATATCCAGTGGTCTGGAGGCTGAGCCAGGGGGATCACAATTGTGAAACTTACCCAAGCAACCGAGTGAAACCCTGCCTAAATTTAAAAATAAATAGGCAGTAGTAATTTTTAAAATTAAGAAAAAATTAAATTTTTTAAATAAAAATTTTAAAAGGACTGAGGATAGTGTTCAGTAATAGGGCACCCTGGTTCCAATTCCCAGTTTCAAAAAAGGGAAAAAAGAATGAAAAAAAGTTTTTTTCAAAGTTACAGAAAAAATATTTTTAAATTTATACATCGTATATATGAAAACAAAAATTCTATTTCTCAAATGACTCCATTAAAGAGAACAAGGAGAAGTGACACATGAAAGAAACCAATTGCCTCACCTTTAACCAAACTCTTCTAAGAAAGGAGAACAGAGACTACAAGAGAAACACAGGCAAGAGCCATGAAAAGCCCCTTCAAATAGCAGGTATCTAAATGTCCCTTCATCACAAAGCAATCAACGTCTTAAGAAAGAAGGGACTGCACCATAAAGTCAAATTGAACAAAAATTGAGACAGTGTTGAAGAATATGTGGGGTTATCATGAAGGTCCACAGAAACAGATGTGGACCGTAGAGCACCTGTCCATATGGGGACACAGCAACGCTCCTCCAGAGTTGAGACCCAGGGTCTGGTGACATAGGATGTCCAGTTGGTAATAGATAAATAATAAACTATGGAAAATAACCATTTCTGCCAATCAGCCACATTTTGTTTGCCATATTGCATACAGTTTGACAAATGCTATGAAACACTGTGTCAGTTTTATATAGCTGTCACATAAATGTCACATTTCACATATAAGCATACTTAAATAGTACATCTGCAGAATTTGAAAAAATACAAATACAGATCAGCAAAAGACTGAATTACACATCCTGGGTATAGATGATAGGACTCCTCATTATAAAGAGGAGGACAGCTTCCCTCAGGTTCATCTATGACAACACCCATCAAAATTTCACCATGGTTTCCTTTTCATTGAAGAAGTGACCAAAGCAATCAGTTTGAAAATTGTGCTGGAAGGTTGAACTGGTATGAAATTAGCCAAGAATTCTGAACTCTAAGAGCAAATCAAACCCTAACAAGGTCAATCTCAGCAACTTAGCTAGACCCGCGGTCAGAATAGAAACTAAAAACTTCCAGGGACATGGCTGAGTGGTAAGGCACCCTTCTGTTAACTACAAAACAAACAAACAAACTAACAAAAAAAAAAAAAACAAACAAACTCCACAAAACTAGCTCAGGAATAAGCAAGGTCCCTGTTCACCATAGCTCCCCTCCTGAAGAAAAAAGGTGTTTGGAGATTGGAATTCTTTTTTTTTTTTTTTTTTTGATACTGGGCATTGAACTCAGAGGCCCTCAACCACTGAGCCCCATCCCCAGCCCTATTTTGAATTTTATTTAGAGGCATGGTCTCCCTGAGTCGCTACGTGCCTCACCCACTTGCCTAGGCTGGCCTTGACCTAACAATCCTTCTGCATCAGCCCCCTACTCGAAGCCACTGGGTAGACAGGTGTGCGCTATCCCCTGGCTTGCAGTTGATTATTCTCTGGTTCCACCTGTCAATCACCACAGCCCAGGAAGACGCTGGGCAGCCAAGCTCACCTGCCACTTAGGACTGGAGCAGGGGCTGAGGCTGCCCCAGGGGATGGGGAGGCTGGAGGGGTCTCTGCCACTGTCACGCTCTCCACCCGGCTGGCCACAGGGACTGAGGGGCGCTGTCCCCAATGGACTCAGGCCTGTGGACTCGGAGAGCCCCCGGAGTTCGGGTTGGCCAACTCAGGTTCCGCCACAGTGGGTCCCACCTGATGGCCTCCCTTCCCCACCTCCCTTCTTAGCCTCTCTGTCCAGGCACCAGGTGCCACTGCACACTCACCATTTTCTGGTGCCCAACAGACAAGCCTGCCCTTGGGAGCTTCAGCCCCTGCATGGCAGGGCCAACCAGGATTCCTGGCACTGAGTGAAGCCTGGAGGCCAACTGTGCAGGCCCAGGAGAAATAAATCCCATCCCAAGCGCGGAGGGCCGCCCCTTGTTGGCTGGCTGTGCTCAGGATTGGACAGCGCTCAGCATGGGGGCTTCTGATTGGACAGGGCATCAGTCAGTCTCTGCTCTCCCCTGCCTGAGCCCAGCAAATCTTCTTTTTGAGTGACAGCGGAAAGAAGGAGGCCAGAATGGCAGGGTTTGGGGGCAGCTTTTTTTTTCTTTTCCTTTTGAGGTCTGGGCATTGGGCTAGGGTTAGGGTGACCAGAATTCTAAGTTCTGTTGGGTTTTGATGTTAGGAAATTAAAGTCATTTCTTGAAAGTTTCACCACCTGGGCCTCCTCCACCCAGAGCGTCTTCGGGGTGCTGACTTGTCCTCTTTTTATCTGTGCAACATTCTCCAAGCAGAACTGGCCTTTCTCCCCGTGGGAACTGTCCAGTGCATCATGGCCAGCGCTAGGGGAGTCTCAAGATGTTTGTGTGTGTGTGTGGGGGGCGGCTGGCAGGCACCCTGGAGGAGGTTCTTACCGGGTTTGTAGCATAAGGGCTGACTTTCCTCCAGCTAAGTTGAATCTGTGCCTGGAGCCCACATTAAGCTGGAGGCAGAATAAGGAGATCACCACAGAAGAGACCCCCAGAGCGCTGACCTGGGTAAACCCCAGCTGCACCCAGGCTCCCTCTCCCTCTGGCTACTGGGGGTTGAATTCAGAGGCCTAGACCTCTGAGCCCCCTCTACAGCCCTAGCTTGAAGTTTAGAGAAAGGGTCTCACTGAGTTGCTTAGCACCTTGCTTTTGCTGAAGCTGGCTTTCAATTCGTGGTCCTCCTTCCTCAGCCTCCCTAGACGCTGCAATAACAGGCATGTGACAGTTTTTTTTTCTTTCTTTCTTTTTGAGAGAAATGCCTGCGGTGGCCACAGGATAACAGCCTTGCACAGATCAAGGCCACCCTGGGTGCTCTCCCTGGTTCCCACCAGTCCCCTGGATCCCAGGCAATTGAATCCTGCCTCCTCCCAAAACCAGAGACCCCCTGCCCAGGTGTGCATCCTTATATCAGCTGAATACTCTGCACTTGACAAAAAAAAGAAAAAAGAAAAAAGACAGACCCTACCTGCTTGTCTTGATGCAAACAAAGTCAATGTGTTTCCAAAGCGAGGTCTGGTCTTGTCCCTCAAATTCAGTGGTGCAAAAAGTCACATAATACAGAGAAGACTTCTCGTTAAGGGGGCATCCAGGGTCTATTAATGAAAAACAATTTGGATTTGATTGGGAGTCCAGGAAAGCCAATTCCAGGTTTTCCTAATTTAGTAAATAACTCCATAGATTCGAATACACCCTGCTCCTCTCTGCCTTAATTAATCATGGAGGCCTCGAGGTTACATGCCCCCTGGGACCCCAGCTCCTGCAGATAAAAGCAGGGGGGTCCTTTGTTCTCCATGCAGCACCTTGAACCTCCACATTCCCTTCAGAGTCCAATACCTTTGGCAGAATCCAATGGGGGAGCGATTTAGAAAATTCTGTAATGTACCTAAAGACATTTCCTCATCCTAGTGTGATGCTATCAATTTGGTCCTCTGGTCCTGTTTAGTATGTTTTATGTTTTTCTATTTTGTTGGTTTTTCTTAGTTATACATGATCTTAAAGTCCATTTTGGTAAACTTATCCAAGCATGAAATATACCTTATTCTCCTTAGGACCCCATTCTTGTGGGTGAGCATGATTGTTACTGTATTCTGGATAAATGCCATTTTGACTTGAGTGAAAGGGAATCTCAGTGCAGTTTAAACTTGCATTTCCCTAATTTCTAGATAGATTACCTTTTCAATATTTATTTTTTAAAATATATTTTCTAGTTGGAGTTGGACCCAATACCTTTAATCTATCCATTTATATTTCTGTGGTGCTGAGGATGGAACCCAGTACCTTGCACGTGCTAGGTGAGCACTCTATGGCTGAGCCCCAATCCTAGCCCATATTTTCAGTATTTTTTACTTTTGTTTCTCAGTAACAGCAGCCCAGGTCTTTAGGGAACCAGTTTTGCTGCATTTGTGAATTGGGAACATTTCTCTTGAAGAAAGACTGAGAAGGTCAAGGCACATGCCCAGGATTCCAGGGATGAGCAGTACACAGTAGTCTATCCCAGGATGAAGAGAAGATTATGTGGGCGAGAAGAGGGAAAGAGCTGGGGACACCTTTGGGCCAGAAACTCTCTTTCCCCTATGAGGGAAATTATTCTTGCTATTAGTTTTCTTATCCCAAATGAGAGATTTTCCGAAGGTACCAGTGCCACTAGATATAATTACCTGGATGGAGCTCAGATTTGTCTTGAGAGGTAAAGAAAAGTGAATAACCAACCCAGTGGTTCCAATACCAACAAGCTAGACCTTGGGCTTTTTGGGAACAAAACCCTGGGGTTTACCCAATGATTAACAATCCAACAGCACCCAACACCCAATTAATAGGGGACGGAGAATTGGATATGTGGGTGTGGGGGTCTGTGGGTGGCCAGCTGCAGGAGCTTGCCTCTGGGTTCATTTCTTGCATCTGAGAGGTTTTTCAACACCAATGAGATATACAAAGTGGTGAGAACACTGGCAAAACCCTCTTCAATATTCTAGCCAGGAAAATTTATAAGCACTTTAAAAGCATCTTAATGTTTGCCCTCAGTCAAATGTGCTTCAATCAGAATGCAACCATTTGAAAAGAGCTGTCAACATGAAAAGTTTCTGAAGTCTGCTGGTTTGTGGATCACTGCAAATCTATATGAGTCCATGCTAAATACATAAGTATAAATAGAAACCTAATAATGGACATTCTCTTAAGACTTTCGTCCTGAAAATACGGCCTATATGCTTTGATAACTAAATGATAATTTAATCGTTCCTCTAGCAACACTTGATGTGTTGGGATACCAACAAGAAAGTTTCACTGAACCTCAAAGGAGAAGATTCATAAATAACCAGAATGCAGGAATGCCCACAAAACTTGAAATTAAAAACAAGGGACTGGGATTGTGGCTCAGTGACAGAGCACCTGCCTATAACCTGTGAGGCACTGAGTTTGATCCTTGGCACCACAGAAAAAAGAAATATATAAACTGAAAGTATCCTGTCCAAATAAAAACTATTTTAAAAAATAATGATCAGATTTAAAATAAAAAAAAAGAAAATCCCTGCAATGGAGCATTTCTCCTAGACCAGCTTCCTGGACCCCCATATACTAGTATGATATGAGCAAGCTTAGAAAAATGGGTGAGAGATTACAGAACTCTGCTCTGGCCCCATCTCTAGTCCAGACCCACTTAAATGTCCCTCTCCAAATAGCAACACCTCAGACCACATATTTGCTGTCTCTCCCTTTAGAGCTTTCTCACATTTTTTCTTTCTTTCTTGTAGTGCTGGGGATTGAACCTAGGACCTTGTGCATTCAGGGCAAGCACACTACCAACCTCACTGAATCGCTGGCCCCTCATGTTCTTTCCTGAATGTGCATCTGTTTTCTAAATAGGTCTGTTCATGCACCTGACAATGATGAAGTTGTTTTCTGCTTTGAAAACCAAGGAACCTACTTTTTCTGAGCTGATGTCCCTCTTTCTCCCTGAAATCCCTTCCCATTACACAACCTCACACAGCCAGAGTTAGACTTGAGCTTTGGAATAGTGTGGGCTTTTTATTGTTTGGGGTCTGATATCACATACATGACTGGAGGGAGATAACCAGCAGCTATGCACTTTTTTTTAATAAGCAAAGGACAAAGTTTTGTAGCACATGTCTGCACAGCCAGGGATTTGGAAGGCTGCTTCAGGAGAATCACAAGTCTGAGGCCAAAGTTGGCCTCTTAGCAAGACGCTGCCTCAAAATAAAATATTCAAAGTTCTGCTATTGGGTGAGTCTTCATGAACAATGAAGAGTCAGAATTCCTGTTTCAAAAGTCTCCCCTTAGGATGCTGTGTGTAGGTGTGTGACTGTTACCTTCCAACAGGTCCTAGAGCAGTTGTTGATGTCCACCCATATTAATAAATAGATCAAATGAAGAGAGTAAATAAGTAAAGCAATAAAAAATCTGACATTGTTGCTGGTTGTGATCCCAGGGATACAAAGGTTATGTTGTGTTTTTTGGATCTTGTGTTCTTTCAAGAGTGAATTTTAGATAATACATAAAATGTAATCAAAGTAGAGCAAAGTTTATTGGCCCATAAATCACTATCAAGAGGGAGGGAGGAAAACGGTGAGGCTTCCCTGACATCTCTATGCATCAGACCCCCTTTGCTCCTCAAGTTTATGGGAGATTCTGTGGATGTTTCCAGAGGCCTGATCATGGACCAATTCCTAGTTTTTAATTGGCAGTAGGATAACATTGTATTTGTAGGTTCCTACTCCACATGGTCTTGTCCAGAGACACCAAAGCAAAACCCATGTGTGCGTGTGTGTGTGTGTGTGTGTGTGTAAATTTTACTATAATAAAAACTTTTGTTATGGCAGCTATTATGAAGACAAACAACAATAAGTGTTGGCGAGGACGTGGGGAAAAGGTACCCTCATACACTGGTGGTGGGACTGCATATTGGTGCAGCCAATATGGAAAGCAGTATGGAGATTCCTTGGAAATCTGCGAATGGAACTGCCATTTGACCCAGCTATCCCTCTCCTCTCTCTAAACCCATAGGACTTAAAAAAAAGCAACCTACAAGGACACAGCCATATCAAAGTTTATAGAGGCATAATTCACAAAAGCTAAACTGTGGAGCCAACCTAGATGCCTTTTAGTGGATGCATGGATAAAACAAATATGCATTATATATACACAATAGAATTTTCTCATCAACAAAAGAGGATGAAATCATGGCATTTGCAGGTAAATGGATGGTGTTGGAAAAGATGATGCTAAGTGAAGTTAGCAAATCCCCTCAAAAACAAATGCCAAATGTTTTCTCTGATATAAGGAGGCTGACTATAGTGGGGTAGGAAGGGGGAGCATGAGAGGAATAGATAAATTCTAGATAGAGCAGAGGGCTGGAAGGGAAATGGAGAGGGAGGGAAAAGACTAGCAAGAATAGTGGAATGTGTTAGACATAATTTTCCAAAGTTCATGTATGAAGACACAAATTGGTGTCAACATACTTTATATACAAACAGAGGTATGAAAAATTGTACTCTATATGTGTACTAAGAATTGTAATGCATTCTGCTGTCATTTAGTTTTTTAAAAAATCAAAAAAAACTTAATATAAAAACTTAATATAAAAAGTGTCCCCAGAGGTCCTGCCTGTCCTCTTTCACACCCCACCACTCACGGCTCCACCTGTCACTCCCTGATTTCCCAGGCACCATCTCTGACCTTCTACTTGCCACATTTATTTGTCCAGACACAGTCTCTTCTTTCTCTTTGGATTCCTAACATTTTGCCAATGTCTCTCTCCTTGAATCACATGATAATACCCCCGAGTCCAGGTTCCTGAACTGAGATTCCTCTCCTTTCCCTTCAGTTTGTTTCATTAAACAAACTATTACTTTCTCCTCCTGTCCCATTCTTGTCACTCACTGGTTTTCTCTAAAATGTCATTCAGGGACATCAGGACTAAGCAACCCAGTGAGACCCTGTCTATAAATAAAGTATATATTTTTAAAAAGAAGGGACTGGGGATGTGGCTCAGTGGTTAACCAGCCCTGAATTTAATCACTGGTGCCAAACATAAATAAATAAATAATGAGAAGAATTGACCACTGAAGTTCCTTCTAAGAAGCTTTCAAACACTCACAGGCTAGTATTTGGTAGAGGTTGGGAAATATTAGCCAAGGATCATGATAAATATGTGCTTCTGCATGCATTACATGGTATAAAGAATGAGGCTTAAATTATCCCATGCATGATGACTATAGCATTTATAGTCAGATGAAATCAGGTTTAATTCTTGGAGATAAGCATGTATTAGTTTGCCTTGGTTACACACAAGCAACTATTTAGAGAAGCTTTTTGTTGTACTGGCAAGACTTCTGCACAGTCTATCCATTTAGGAACGGTGCCAAATTCTATTGCAGAATGATTTGGACAGTAAGGTATTGGCAGACGTTCTGTGGCAATGACTGGCTTGTTAGAGAAAGTCCCATTTTACTAACTGTTTGTACATATTGCTTAGAGTCCCAGGGTCCAGTACGATTGGCTCCTCTGAACCCCCCATATACTGTCTTTCCTTCAAAAGATACCCTGAGATAGCCAGCTGCTTAAAATGGTACCAGTATATACGTAGTTGTCCACTGTAACCAGTATAACTAAATTCAGTCACAGGGATGGGTGTAATCTGAGTATCTGTAAAACCGTGCATTACATGAGTATCATTGGTAAATACTGGGATGGATTTTCTGCTCCACACAACTGGGTGTACCAAAGGTGGGTCTGGAAACTATTTCCAATTGGTTTCTCCCTGGACCCCATTTACTGAATAGCTCAAAAGAGCTAACATGGCCACAAACATTGTGGCTGCAGAGTTAGTTCCTTCTTGTTCGAACTATCTGTTCAGGCTGTAGCGTTAGATTCTACAGTTGCCTCCATGATGGTAGTTTCAACATTTGGTCTCTCAAGGCCTTCTTTGTCCTCTTCCTCCTTTGTAGCTTTCACTTCCTGCAGGGTATCAGGACTGACATCTCTGGATCAATTTTAAGTCATCTGAACCTACGTTCTAGGTCCTTCATGTCTGATTGCACATTCAGGTACCCCAATAGGATGAGAGACACCTTCTGAAAAAAACAAGCATGACTTCTACCCCACATTATAACTGAATCTAATCCTTTCTGTTGCTATGTTGGTAAATCTTTCCACCAAACTTGGCCCAAGGAACCTGTTGCCATGGAAGATGTGTCTTTCAGCTGCAGTGTGACTTTCAGAGTGACGATTTGAAAAAAAAATTAAAACAAACCATGATTAAGGTTATTTGTGGGGCCTTATCCCTACCCTTTTTTGTAACTGTAGCTTAATAGATAAAAGAGCTCATTCTACAATGGCTGGACCTTGAGGCTTCTACAGAATACCTGATTTATGATCAATAAAAAATTGATGGCAAAACTGCTGAAAAGACAAATTAGTATAAGCTGGAGCATTATAAATTTCAAACTGTAAAGGATATCCTAAAGCTGCAAACATATCTAGACAGTGAGCAATAACATGCTGAGTATTTTCTTTTACACAGGCAGTGGCAAAAATAAATCTAGAGTGAGTATCAACAATAACATGAACTTAACACAGTTAAGAGTTACATCCATTTGCCATAACTGATTTGGTTATAAACCATGGAATTAACTACAGTTGGTGAAGATATATATGTATAAAACATTGTGAAATTTGATGAACAATTTGAAAGTTTTTCCCCAGGAATATTACATTTTTATGTAAAATAGTAGCATTCTGATGATGTAAAGAATGTGAGGCTTGTGCAAAATAATACAAAGATATTTATTCACAACTGCAACAAGTTTATCAATCTTATCATTACCAGAAGCTAAAGGATCTGAAAGATTAGAATGTGCCCTTCTATGGCTGATGAAACTTGGATGGTGACACATTTGAATTGTCTTTTGTAAGGTCTAAAACAGATTAAATAACTCTTGCAATGGTGTGTTCCCAGTAGTTAATGTTTTACTACTTTTGTAACTCCAACTGCAATATAAAGTATCAGAATAAATATTGATTGGCTTGTTTGCAAAATGAATTAAAGCACAAATGAAAGCTTGAAGTTCTGCTCATTGTGCAGAAGTATAAGATGTCTGTATTATCTCTGTATGAGCATGGCTATAGAAACCTTCTATTCCTGAACTCAATCCATCAGTAAATATTGTTAGTGCTCCAACTATTGGTTAAGAATATAAAATTTGGGAAAAATAAATGTAGTCACAAGAGCAAACTGAATAATTTTATCATGAAGGTAATGGATTTCCATTTGACCAGGGAAATTAGCAAAAGCAATCTTCCAAGTATTAGAAAATTGCCAAAGCCAATCATACTCTTTAGTAGAAAAAGGGACAACAATAATATTATGATGTGACCCAACTATCTTCAAAACTCGTGTTCTTCCTTTAGTACCTAACCAAGCAATAAAGCCATGGAATGGAGTTGTTAACTTTTGAGGAGAATGAGGTAGGCAAGGCCACTCAATAATTCCCAATTATTTCCACATTGCTCCTGTAGGGGTATGAACAGTGGAAAATGTTAAACAATATAAAGGCTCTTGTGGATTAATTCTAGTAAGCTGTGCAATCTTCATGGTAGATTGAACCTTTGTTATGGCAATCCGTTCTTCTGCCAATAGTTGATAAGAAGGCAGAGAAGGATCTCCCTGTACAATCTGAAAAAAAGGACACAAATCTGCAGTGGATAGTTTTAAACTTGGTCACAGCCAACGAATATCACCTGGTAACTATTAGAAGTCATGTGCCTTGGGCAATCTAATGTGCTTTTGGAAGCTGCCATAGTTCCCAAGGTGAAAACTAAATCTCCATGGCTCTATACCAAGAGAAGGCTCCCAAGAAATTCACAGGTATCTCCTTGCAAGTTAGTGAGGACCTGTCAAAAAACAAAACATAAAAATGGATGGGGATAGATCTCAGTGGTAAAATGCTCCAGGTAAAACACCCAGTACAAGAAAAAACAAGCAAACAAATAAAAACAAAAAAGAAAACAGCTGGAGGACTATGCACATGTCAGGCAAAATCAGCTGTGACAGAATTTGTTAGATAGAGGCAAGAACATTATATATACTTGTAATTACATATATTAAATTATATATTAAATATATATGCATATTTACGCTAAAAACTAAAATATATAATACATATCAATAAAGTGGGAAATCTCACAAACTAAGTTATAATATATACATGTCAGAAAACAGTATTCCAAAATATATGAAGTAAAAACTATCAGGATAAAAGAAAGAGAAATTTCTACAAAAGGGGGTGAATAATTTGTGATATCCCATTTTCAAAAAAGAATGAAATTACTAGCAAAAAGTCCATGTAAAACAAAACGACTTGAACAACAATATAACTACACTAGGTCTAGAGGACTATAAAGAATATTCTTTCCAAAAAGGTAGAATACACATTTTACTCGAGTATATAGGAAACATTATGCAGGACTTGCCATTTTAAAGCCATAAGAATATCAATAAGTTTAAAAGCACTGGAATCAGAACAAGTATTTTTTGTAACTACTATGAAATTAAGTTAAAAAACCAGAAAATTTAAAAATTTCTGAACTAGACAGTGTACTCTTTAGGAAGAAAAACATAGAAAATAGTTTAGATGGATAAAAATAAAAGCAAATATGTCTAAACTTAAGAGATGCAGGTAAAGTAGCCCTCAGGAGAAAATTTATAACCACAAAAACCTACATTATAATGGAAAAACTTCCCAAACAAAGTCCTAAATTTATACAGTAACTAGACAAAGAAAAGCAAGCTGTAATCAAATTGCACAGATGATAAATTTTAACAAAGAATAGAGCAAGAATAAAAGAAATAGACAAAAGAAAAAATTAAGAAAAAATCTTGATTGTTCAAAAGATTTACAAAATTGATTGTTCAATTAACCAAGAAAAGAGAGAGTACTCAAGTTAATAAATATCAAAAATAAAAGTGAGACCATTAAAACAGACTCCACAAAAAATTTAGAAAATTTTAAGGGCATACTATAAACAACTGAATGTGAATAAATTCCTTTAAAACTTTCATCAAAACTGACTTAGACATATAAAATCTAAAAAGACTTAATAAGTTATTGAATCAGTAAAAAACACAATGAAAACATCCATATCTGAACTGAACATGGTTGGCACATGCCTGTATCCCAGTGACTTGGGAGGCTGAGGCAGGAGGATCATGAGTTCAAAGCCACCCTCAGCAAAAGAAAGGTATTGAGCAACTCAGTGAGACACTGTCTCTAAATAAAATACAAAATAGGGTTGTGGATGTGGCTCAGAAGTCAAGGGTCTCTGAGTTCAATCCCAGGTACCCCAACACAATAACAACAACAATCCATGTTAGAAATGTGAAGTGAAACTATCAAACTATATCTAAATCTAAAAACAGATAGATGGTTTTATGTGAATTAAATTCTAAGGTCTCTACAAAAGAACTATTTAAATAAAAAAGTTCAGGATTTGTTCAGGATATAGCACTGATATATCAATACTACTTTTGTAGCTTAACAGTAAATATTCAAAGCAAAATTATTTATAAATTCCATTTTTGGTAGAATCAAACATTAAATACATAGCAAAAAATTTACAAACAAATATGTCTTGCAAGCAGAAAATAATATAGAAAATGTTTAAAACGATAATACAGGTTTTTGTCAAGAAAAATATAAAGAAAAAAATTGGAAGACTTACACATTCCAAATTTAAAACTCAGTATAAAGTTTTAGTACTCAAAGAACCTGGATCTCTATTTCTCACCATGCTCAAAATCAATTCAAAAGGGGTAAAAGACCTGACTGTGAAACTACAAAATAAACAAGGCAAATGTTTTGGATACAATTTCAAAATCACACAAAAAATAAAAGATAAAAAATGGCATCAAACTAAAAACCTGATGTACAGCAAAGAAAAACAAAGTGGAATCCCTAGAAAATGGGAGAAAATTTGTGCCCAGTATTCACTTGATATAAGCTTCATATTTAGAATATTTTTTAAAAAATCATAACACCAAACAATCAAAAATGAAGTAATGCCATTGAAGTGGGCAAGCAAAGTAGACAGTTTCGAAAGAAGAAACAAAAATTTCCAGTAAACATATAGAAAGATGTTCCAAATAATTAGCCTTCAGGAAAATGTAAATCAAAAACACAATGAGGAAGGCTGGTGAAATAGCTCAGTTGGTAGAGTACTTGCCTTTCATGCACAAGGCCCTGGGTTCAGTCCCCAGCACCAGAAGGAAAAAAATACATGAGGTATCATCACACTCCAGTCAAAATGGATAACTTAGAAAAGTGACAACCACCGATGTGGATGTAGAGAAAAATCAACACTTATGCATGGGTGTGTGCAACTCAATTGGGTATCTGATATGAAAAACTGTGCATATTACTCAAAAAAAAACTAACAATAGCTGGGAACATGGCACACGACTAATCCCATATACTTAAGAAGCTAAAGGAGGAGGATTACAAGTTTAAAGCCAGCTTGTGCAAGTTAAGGTTAAACAATGCAGAACCCTGTCTCCCATAAAAAAGAAATATGCTGGAGGGCCAGGAATGGTGATTATCAATGCCTGTAAACTAGGCAACTTGGGAGACCACAGTAGGAGGATCCTGAATTTGCTGCGAAGATAGGAAACTTAATGTAATTCTCTCTCAAAATAATAATAATAATAATAATAATAATAATAATAATAATAATGAATAAGGCACTGTGATGTAGTCTAATGGTCAAATGTTTGCCAAGCACATGAAGGCTTTGTTTAAGTCTTCTGTATCTCAACTAAGTAATATTAAAATAGAATTACCTTGTGATTCGGGTATCCCACTTTGAAGTATGTAATGAAAAACTATGAAAACCTCATCTGATACCTGGATGCCTATGTTTATTGAGGCACACCTCAATTGAAAAGATATGAAATCACCTAGAAATTCTAGGATAGATGGATAATGAAAATATGGCATATATGTATGCATACATCCATAAAAAACAAATCCTGCCACCTGCAACCAATTGGGTGAAATTGGAGGGCAGCATGGTAAAATGAAATAAAACCAGACACAGAAATAAAAATACTGCATGCTGTCCCTCATGTGGGGGAAGCTAAACCTGAATTTAGGTTGGTGATTTTAAAAGGTTAGAGAGTGGAGGTGGGAAACGAGAATAGGTTTTCATCAGTGGATGAGGTGTATGTGTTAAAATACCATGCAGAGATTTTTTATTATGTATATTTAGTACATCTTCAAAGATATTTTTATAAAGGTTACTGTAATCAGTACTGAGTCACACTTACAAAATGATTAAATGGAATAATTTTGCCAGGTGTGGTGTGGATGTCTATAGTACCAGCAACCCAGGTGACTGAGATAGAATTGACACTTTGAGGTCATCCTTGGGAACATAGCAAGATCATGTCTCAAGAGCAGAAAAATAATAATAATAATGAACTGGGATAAATCTCAGTGGTAGAGTGTTCCTAGATTCAAAGTTATTACTGCAAAAAAAATAAGTAAATGGAGTAGAATTTAGAAATAGATCCTAATATTTATGGTCAATTATTTTTCAAAGAGAATTCCAAGATGTTACAGGAAAAATATTCTCAAATCATCTGGAACAAGTATCCGTAGAACATTTGGAACACAATCTCAAACACTATCTCACACTCTACACAATCAATTTTAAATTGAAGAAAGGTGTAAATATTAGAATTGCAACTACAAGATTCTTAGCAGAAAACATGTAAATCTTTTGACCCTGCATTGGACAATTGATTCGTAGAAAAGACAATTTTTCTTTTTTTCCTTTTAGTACCAGGGATTGAACCCAGGGGAGCTTAACCACTGAGCAACATTCCCAGCTCTATTAAAAATTTTATTTAGAGACCAATTACTAAGGCTGGCTTTGAACATGTGATCCTACTGTTTCAGCCTCCCAAACTGCTGGGATTATAGGCATGTGCCAAAAGATACTTCTTATAATGACATATATTTGGAAAATATCTACAGGATTTTAGTTATGAGGCTTATGATGTGGCATAATAAAATTTTTGAAGGGTAAAGAAAAATATATTCAGAATATAGTCACTGTTTTTTTTAAGCTATAGACTTCATCTAGGCTTCAGTGTATGCTATTTGAAATTTCGTTGTCCCCAATGGGAACATCTATCTGAAAAACTCCAACCACATTTACTTTGTGTAAGCTAACCTGGACATCCATTTTTCTTAATCTATTGACTTAAATAAAATTGAAATTTCTCAAGAGTAAAGACTATTCCTTGGAGCCAAATGATCCATAGAATTGTATGGAATCATATTAGCTGAGGGCCTTCAATCAAATAATTTTAACTAATTACCTTCTGACTCCAAGTTAACATCTGTATACTTGTGGCTTCTTCATGTAGTCATGAATATATTATTGAGTCAGAAAAAAAAGAAATGTTATAATCTCGTTGGCAAATTTTTTAACAAATTATAAATTATCATGAAAATGGTTCTCATTTTCACCGAACTCACAGAAGTGTCAACAAAGTCAAGATTAACCCTATTAAATTCAGAAATGTCGCTGTTCATTTATTTATTATTTGTTGGTACTGAAAATTGAACTCAGGGGTGTTTACACCTGAGCTATATCTCCAGTGCCTTTGTTCATTTTTAAGTTTTATTTTTTATTAGTGAATTTCAACTACACATAACATTACAGTTTATTTTGACATATATCATACCACTTTTATATAGGGATTTTTCTAAGTGAATGGAGTGATTAAAATAAATACAAATATTAAATAGGCATCACCACATCCAAAGTAAGGAAAATGTCCTCTACTGTTTTTTATGAGTTTTATGCTTCTAGATATTACACAAAGGCCTTTGATCCTTTTTAAATTTTTATTTTTGTATATGATGTGAAGTACGTATTCAAATATATATATATATATTTTTTTTTCTTTTGGATATCTAGTCATCCTAGGGCCATTTTTCCTTATGCTTTTCCTCTTGAAAAATATAAGCCACAAATATGTGTGTGTGTGTGTGTGTGTGTGTGTGTGTGTGTGTGTATAAAATCCCTCTGAAGACCAGTTACAAATTGCTACCCACCCAGGTCAGGCAAATTTTTGCCCATGCATTTACAAATTGCTGCCCCCAACCTGAACAGTCAGCTGAACTTAAGGTCACTCATATGAATTTCCAGGGATACAAAATAAAACACAGGCACACTTTACCTTTACACAAGCTCCAGGGTAGCTGCTGTGCTCTCAGCCTAAGGCTCCCCAAAAGGGAGAGCAAGAGAAAGTCATGAGAGACTGGTAAGAGAGAGTGATCACATTCAGAAGAGAGTTTTTATTGGGGGGAATCTTGTTCTTAGAAAGTTCTATTCAAAGAAGGCCAGAAGAGGCAGGGTTACAAGGCACAGGTGAGTGTAACTCAACCCTCATGGGTAACACCTACAACTGAAGACCAGCCTCTCTATCTGAGATTGGACAATGCCCAAGTCACCACAAATGTACCAGAGCCTCCTGCTTCAGGACTGGAAGGCATGGGTCATTCAGAGCGGCTTCCCACATATCTATCTTTCTTTCTTTGGAAAAGCAGGTGATAGGTCATAATTTTGAGTCCCTGAATTCTGTTCTGGGGGCACAACATTCTACAATTACAATACAAGAGAGAATAAGTAGCAATGAGAACAACACAAAGATATAACCTACAGAGTGTTTAAGAATGTTTCCAGGGTTAAAGTCGTTTAATTCTTTAAGTATTTGATCAGCTTAAGAAGTAGGATCCAAAAAATCAAACTTACTTTTCTGTATACCTTGAATCTGATGATGTAGCTACAAAAGATCCAAGCTGTTATCATTATTCTGTCAATATCCAACAAATGGTTCTAAACCTTCTCCCAATACCATTAAGAAGCATTGTGTTTAGCAGCAGTAACACACACATACTTATAGCTAGCATGACATTTAAGTCTTTCCTTGAATTTCAAAGTGGAAAGGTCATTACCTATATTAATGAAAGCAGCCTCTAGGGCATTTAGCTTGGCCTCAATCCTTTCATCAACATTTATTTGATTGTGAATAGCCTTGGAAGTATTCTGAGTCAAATTATTAAGAAAAATTGCATATTGAATATTTGAGATATGGCCATTAAAGCTGAGACCATGGAAGAAACAAAAGAAACCAGGGCAACAACTCCCACTATTATGAGCCCAAGAGAACATTTAGGTCTCACTATCTGGGCGTGTATTTGTTGTAAGACTTGAAAACCAGCATCAGCCTACCATGGCTCTGAAGTATTTCCTGGTAATTAGACACAAGAGGGCTGATGGAGCATCATCGTTCCTTTTTCTCTATAATTTCTGGTGATACAATTAGTTAAATTACATTTAGTTTATGCTAAAGATATCTATCACCTTCCCTTTTAATTTTATGTTTCCTTTAATTAAAACATTAGGAGATTGAATACAGGCCCATAAGCCGTAGCAAGAACCTTCCTATTACAGCTTTGCCTACAAAGTCTGGTAAAGGTTTGCCAGTAAAATGTAAGAATTCTGAGGTAGCAATTAAGCACCAAACATCTTTCTGAATTCCACCTTCGCTGAAGGTCAGGATGCTACTCACAAATTCTCCAGGATTCATGGCATTACCCTTGCATAACTGCCTTTAGTCAATTTTAGGAGACCAGTCCAAAATATACCCACCATTTCTACACACCTTATGCTGTACTGGAAAAGTATTTATACAATCCATCCACTTAGAAAAGGTGCCTATTTCTATTGCTGAAGTGTTAGAAGAACAAGGTATTCTTGGAAGTTCTGCTGAGATGACTGGTTATGCGAAAATCCCATTTTAATAACTGATCTGATCTAAGTCTTTTAGTCTCCAGGAACAGTGTAATTAGTTGGTCCCCCAACTTCTGTCTTTTCTCCAAATGACACTTTTGGACAGCCAGCATATTTATCGTGGGACCAACACAAGGATAGTTGGGCATTATAGCCAGAATAATTAAATCCAGTCACATGGTTTGGAGTAATAGGGGTGTCTGCAAATCTTTCCATCATGAATGAGTCATTAGCAAACACTGGGATGTATTCTCCAGTCCACACTACTGGGTGTACTAGAGGTGGATCTGGAAAATATGTCCAGTAAGTGTCTCCCTGATTCCCCTTTACCTGAAAGCTCAATAGAGCTATTACTAGCTATTAGTGAGCATTATAGTTGGAGATTTAACTTTTTCTTGCTGTCTAATAATTTGTTTGCCTGCAGTGTCAAATTCTTCAGGTCCTTCCATGAAAATGGCTTCAACATTGGGTCTTTCTGGGCCATCTTTTTTTCTCTGTACATTTGAGAGTTCCTCTTGTTGGAGGGAGTTATGTCTAGCATCTTTCGGTCACTCTTCAGTCTTTTGAATCTTGGTTTTAGGTCCTTTATGCCTGATGGTGCATTCAGGAACCCAAATAGGATGAAGAGGACCTTCTGGGAAAATACAAGCATGACCTCTGCCCCACATGATATTTATATCTGGTCCTCTACATTGGCCAGTCTGCAAGTCCTTCCATCAAACTCAGCTTAAAGGGCCTGTTGCTGTGGAAGACATGTCACTCGGCTGCAGTGTGTCCTTCTGAGTCACAACGTAAAAAAATTTTAAAAACAGAGCATGATTGAGGTTATTTTGGGATTCCTAGTCCTATCTCCCCTTTTAGCTTTTGTAATTGTAGCTTAATAGATAAATGAGCTCATTCTACAAAAGATTGACCTTTCTCATTTGTAAGTTTTGAGGACTGATTATATGTCCTCTAATCACATGACCTAGATATTGAAAAGGAGATGTCTTTAACACCTTTGGAGGTGCAATGAACAAACCCATTGCTGTGAGTGACATCCCTTATTGGGCAAAAACTTTTAAAAGTATATCTGGATTATCATGAGCTAAAAGTATGTCTTTCATAAAATGAATAATATATGCACAGGCGTGATAGCCTGTGTCACAACATTTTGATATAGGGTAGGACTGTTACACATTCCCTGAGGCAACACTTTCCAGCAATACCTTTTAACTTGTTCTTTAAAATTAATTGCTGGGACACTGAAGGCAATTTCTTTACAGTCTTCTGGGTGCAAAGGTATAGAGAAGAAGGAATCTTTCAGATCTATTATTATCAAATAATAATCTAAAAGAATAGCTGTAGGAGAAGGAAGCCCAGATTGTAATGCTCCCATAGGCTCTATAACTCAATTAATAGATCTTAGGTCTTGTAATAATCTCCATTTACCAGACATTTTCCTAATTACAAAGATGGGTGTGTTCCAAGAGCTTAGTGTAGGGGCTCTAAATGACCAGCCTGAAGTAGTTCCTCAACTAGTATGTGGGCTATTTTAACTTTTCCCCTGTAAGGGGCCACTGATAAACCCAGATTGGCTCTTCTGTGAGCCAATTAATTTTTTTATGGCCAGGGCCTCTTCTAAAAATTTGGGCTGGATGCATTCATTAATCTCTATTGTAGAGATTGGTTTACAGGTAAGTATTTTTTCTGTAAATCGCCCTCAATTTTCCTAGAAGTAAACCCTTGATTAAGTCCTTCGAATGACATGATAGTCTCTTGTAGAGAGCCGGATGGCATGTTCTAATTGCACAGCAAATTTAGACTATCTCAAAAATTTGAATCAATCAATCACTCCTGGCAGTACCAGAATTTTGTTATTTACATTGTTTCATCCCAAAATTAGGCCTATGGTAGGGGGTAATGGCCCATGAGTCACCACTAATGTAGTGAGTGGTCAGAGCCTCCTGCTTCAGGACTAGAAAGTATGGTCATTCAGTGTGGCTCCCCACAACACATCTTATTGTTGGCTGAAAATTTTTAAATGCAGGAGCTCCCCCAGTGACTCCCAAATTACAATGCACACTTTCCGTAGAAAAAAATAAAATGACTCCTCAGAACTAGATGTTCATTTCCGGTGTGAAATGACATGGAATGTATACAAGATGAAAGGTATAGGCACGACCCCTAGAAGAAAAGAGAATGACCATGATACGTCCATATCTAAAACCAAAACTCAAGGATCACAGAAACATCATTACCATTACCTTGGTTTTCTTATCCCTAAAATTGATCATTAGATTGCAACATTTACATATTCCAGTCAACTTAAATCAGCATGTATAGAACTTTTTTGAGCCAAAGCACTAACACATGAAAACATATAGGGTAATCATATGCTTTAACTTTTTAACATGTTTGTACATAGTTAGCAGCTTATCTGAATAAGAATCTTGTTTTTCTCATTGTGAGGACATGTGCTTCTCTCCCTGTAAGATGAAAAAAGAGACAGATTTGGTTTATAGTATCTTGTAAACAGTCTATTATAGAGAAGTATGGAAGTCTATGCTATATACTGTCAACCCTGCAATCCCAAGTGTATAATTACCATTATTTATTATAAAGTATACTAAAAGAGGTAAGAAAATATAAAGATATATAATTAAGTAAACTGTGAGGTGCCCGGCTAACTCAGTTGGTAGATCATTAGACTCTTATTAAATTGTGTGGGAGGTTTAAGTGCTCCATGGGTATGTCTCTTTTATATTCACATTATTGCACCAATTCCTGGTTATATTTCCATGCTAGGGCTTCAAGAATAAAGAGGAAGTCAATATTGGGGGAAAATATTTTCCTACATTCTTTGAAGTCAGTCAAGTATCCTCAGGGGTTACTTTTAGGGATTGCCTGACTTTTTCAGAATGTTTCTGCACATAAAGCGTCAAGAACCAGGAAAGATCAACATGTAACCACATTTCTCTTAAAAATATTGGAAGTATTTCTCTCCAATGACCCTCCTTTTCCCCGAATATGTGCCAGCTGCTCTATGCCTTTGAGGTCTTTCTAATTACCCTGTTTAGGAGGTTTTGTTACTCTTCAGAATTGCATGATAAAAAGTTAAATATTTGTTACTCAAGATACATAAATCTGGGGCTTACTTTCATATCCCCTTACCTTATCTACACATGTCTTTATTTCTCTAATGATTACAAGGAAAAAAATGAACAAAGATATGACTCATAGGAGTAATATTCTCCAAGTAAATTGAATAATTAATAATTAAAAGAGATGTTATGCCACTATTTTCCCAATCGTGTGTTTGTACTACTTGTTACTAAGAATATTTAATAAAGTAGAATAGTTTGATATCTGGAAAATGATGATTCTATACAGAACCGTGTTAGCACATTAATACTTATTTCCTAAAAAAAGCATATATAATGTGAAGAATGTATTTCAAAGTCCATAGCATACACTCAACTACAACAATAACAACAACAACAGATTAAAATCTCTGGGGCTTGGGCTGTAGCTCAGCAGTAGAGCACTCAGAGCTAGCCTAGGTGAAAGATTTACTAGGCAGATCAGTGAGGTCCCATCTCTACATAAAATGGGGCTAGGGATGTGGTTCAGTTGTTGAGTGATCCCGAGATAAATCTTCATCATCCCCCCCAAAAAAAAGAATATCTGGGTCATTCTTTCATGGAGGTTCTGAAGTGTAGAATTAGTATAGAGTAAGTGTTATGGGCCAAGCTCTGGAGTGCATTGCATGCATTTCAATCCAGGCTTTTATATATATTATAGATATGATGTTGATCTACTGATGGAATATTTCTTACACAAGGCATGTATGTACTTTAATTCAAGTGTCTGAAAAAGTAGAAATATATTTTAAATAATCTGCAGCTACACATTGAACAATAACAGTTATCAGAAAATCATGCATATGAAGCTAGATAATTTCAGGACTCTTTAGAATGTGTAGATGTATAAGGCAAAATTGTAAGAGAAACAATAAAAGTGAAACATTCATGAATCTGAAGTGAATGTTGGTCCAGAATCTGACTTCCATAACAAGATCCCTACAGCATAAGAAATAAAAATCAAGAATCGATGAATGGGATAGATTCAGCCTAGAAAGCTACTTCTCAGCAAAAGAAACAATAATGTGAAGAGAGAACCTACATATTTGTACAAAGTCTTTACCACACATACCCCAGATCAAGCACTAATCTCTAGAGTATACAAAGAATTCAATACTTAACAAAAAACCCAATTAACAAATGGGCTGAGTAACTGAACAGACATTTCACAGAAGAAATATAATCCATTACCAAATACATGTCAAAAAACGTTCAACACATCTAGCAATTAGGAAGACTTAAATAAAAATCACTTTAATTTTTTATCTCACTTCAGTCAGAATGGCAATGATTAATAATACAGGCAACAAAAAATGTTGGTGAGGATGTGGAGAAAAGGAACATTCACATATTGCTCATGAGACTGACTGCAAATTTGTGCAACCACCATGGAAAACAGTATGGAGACTCCTTGGAAAACCAGAATGGAACCAACATTTGACCCAGCTATCCCTCTTTTCAGACTATACCCAAAGAAATTAAAAACAGCATATTACAGGGACACAGCCACACCAATGTTTACAGCACCACAATTCACAACAGCTAAACCATAAAACCAACCTAGGTGTCCTTCAACAGATGAAAGAATAAATAAAACGTGATTAAATTTACCCCCCCACCAATGAAATATTACTTACCTTTAAAGATGAATGAAACTATGGCATTTGGTGGTAAATGGATGGAGTTGGAGAATATCATGCTAAGTGAAATAAGTCAACACACACACACACACACAAACACAAAGGCCAAATGTTCTCTCTGATAAGTGGATGCTAATTTACAATGAGGGGTGGGGAAGAATAGTTACTTTAGATTAATTTGAGAGGAGTACAGGGAGGGAAGGGGATATGTGGATAGGAATAATAGTAGAGAGAAATAGAAAATTCATATAATATATATGGATGCTAAACCTCTCAACAAGGGAGGGGGAGAGTTTAAAAATTTAGTGGATTGGACAAAGCTGGAATGCAGGGAAGAAAAAGTATATAGGAATAAAAATGACAGTAGAATGAATCAGACACAACATTTCAGTGTTCATATATAAATACAACACAAGTGAAGGTTCACAACATGTACACCTCAAGAATGGAATGCTAACTAAAATGAGTTATACTTCATGTGTAATATGTCAAAATTTGCTCTACTGTCATATATGTGAAAAAAGTAAGAAATTTTAAAAATGATAAGGGAAAATTTGTATACAGAGAAGGTTTGTGAGTGAAAAACTGTTCAATAAATGCTAATGTCATCAAGGTTAAATAAAATTATATAAGACTACCTTGAGCCCATACAAAATAATAAACAATGACAAATACAGTTGCTCAAGTCAGTGTGCAACTATCAATTATCACAAAATTTTGATTTACAACTCTTTCTATTTGTTTTACAAGGCACAACAAGAGAAATACTTACAAGTTGAGTAGAGAGGATACATGACATAGCAGAGTTATGAATACTATTAATAGTGCTGTGTGCACTCAAAGCATTCTCAATTTCCTTCCCCATGCAATAAAAAATAATGCAGTTTAAAGATACGCTAGTTACTGATTTGATAACACACACATGTCTTTGTGACATTAAGCATGTGGGCAGCTGCTCAACTTGGCAGGTCAGGTCCAACAGTGTTTCTTTGAGTAATACTATGAAAACAAGAGAGAAAGCAAAGTAACAGACACAGGCAACTGTATTGCCAGACTAGGAAAACCCAAACACTGAACCTACTAGGGAGTCCCAAACAGTTTTCAGGGTCCTGACTGGGAAGTCTTGGGCAAAGCATCCTCTCTACAGGTGATAATCTGAAGTCTTGTTCTAACTTGTATTGAAAGTGAGGCTGAATAAATACAAGTTAGAACAAATAAAACTTCATTCTAACATCTTGGATGACCTAGTGATCCCATGAAGAACACTATATCCTCCCAAGAACAGGTCAGATCCTAGAGGAGGGAGTGATAGCCTTGAGATGACTCAATAAATTGAGGTTCCAATGAGTGAGTGACTGAGTCAGATGCATTGAGAAATTGGCATTCTTTAGCTGTTTCATCAAGGATATGCAGAAATTATGCAGTCACATGAAAAGGGAAGATCTTTAGGATTTTCCTTTGACCTCTAGTACTGATTCTTTCCTCTGGGACTTATAAATAGTTAAAACTCTCATATATAAAATGAAGCCAGTTTTCTGCATAAAATAATGTGGACATAAACATGGAACCTAGAGATTTACCCTCGGGAATAAAAAGCACTATGAATATTATTCTCCTGAACTTATCATTATATTTCAATATTTATTTTCCCAAATAAAGTTAAATGCAATGTTTGTGAGTGGTGTTTTGTTGACCCCAAAAGCTTACATATAAAGAGAATATTGTGTTTTTACTTTTTTGAACAGCACTTGTAGATGAGAGTCTAGAGGTTTATTTTAATCAAAATTGTGTTTCTCTCTGTGTGATGTCATGGGCTATTATAGCTTTAAGATCTGAAGAAGGACAGGGATAGTTGATAGTATCTTATAATTACTGGGTTGCAGAGGGTTCTGGGAGAACATGACACATGCTATCTAAAGTATAATCAATAAGTATAACAAACATTGTATTGTAAGTTATTAACCAAAACAAAAAAGGTCTACAAAATCACAATATATAATGAAATAAAAAACTGTGGGGACATAAATGCTCCTATAGTATGTCTTTTTCTTTTTACAGTCATCATTTTACATGTTTCTGGTTACACTTTTCTACTGGGTATCCAAGACTAAAAAGGTGGTCCCAAATTAGGTTGTTTTTCCTACACTTAAGGTGAGTCTAGTCTCCTCAGTGATGAAAGTCATCAAATTCATGAGGAACTGCATGATTTTTTCAGTCCAAGAGTCAGGATGGGCCTGTGGATAAAGAGGATTCACCAGGAAACATTGAGACTAATTCCTTCTTCAGCAACCCTCATTTTTAACCTGAATATGCATGCTGGCACCTAGTCTCGTGGGTTTTTGTCATCTCCTTGATTGGGAGCTTGTATCACTCTACAGAGTTGTAGATCCCTTAGGGAGTACTGCAACACTATTAGGTGAAATTTTAAATTCATAATTTAAACTAGGGATATCTGGGCATTATTTTAGTATTCCTGGGTCCTTCCTATAACTTAATTTTTCCATAATTACAAACAAAAGAGTATATAATTTACATAAATAATATTCTCCAAATAAAACTTAATTAAACATATGAAATAATTAATGGAGATGATATACCACTATTTACCCAATAGAATGTTTTACTATTGTGTCAATCCATTAGCAATGTGAATAGTGGGACATGTGTGACCTACTAACGTCATTAAATGCATGACAAGGTTAACATTAAGAAATTCACACTTTATTTAGAAACAAATTGCATCCATAATGAAATATAAGTAAAAATGCTCTGTAAAACGGGCATGGTGGTCCATGCCTGTGACCCTAAAGACGAGAGAAGCTTTGCAAGGTAAAAGCCAAGCTTCATAACGTAGTCAGGCCCTATACAACTTAGCAAACCCTATCCCTAAATAAAAATAAAAATATAAATAAAATTCTGGGGATGCAGTTTACTGATTAAGTTCCCTTAGTTATGTAAAAGAATAAAAACTAAAAATTTAAAATTTCATATAAATCTTAAGAGACTTCTGTAATAATCAACTATGAGAATTATATTTTCTCCAGTTGTGAAAAATGAGAATATTTAGCAATTGTTGATTTATAGTAAAAATATTTCCTTTTAGGGATGCACTATTATATATTTGTATATCCTTATTTCTACATTATCAGATGAAGTTGTTACAAAAATTTTCAGCAAATGTGAAAAGAAATTGTCCATTTTCTACATCTAAATGATTTTTTTCCCTCCTAGGTCCCAAATGCTTCAAGGGATGGGCTATAAATTAAAAAAAACTACAATTTTTATATTTTTCAAGGTGATTTTTTTATTGTAAATACTTTGCTGTTATCGAAGGTACATACTTTAGACAAATGCTGCTCCACCCTTGTAAATGTATGAGGTAAGTAATTAAAAAAATGTCTGAAATTTGAATACAGTCTTGGACACATTCTTCGGATTTCTATATGCTATGAATCCTCCAGTGTTTCAAAAATGTTTGATTAATAGCCAAAACTTTGCAAAAATTTTTCTACATGTCCTCTCACTCGTATGAATTCTGAGGTGCTGAGTAGGGTGTGAAGAACTGTTGGAGACTCTGACACCTATTTTACACTTGTATAATTTCTGTGCTATCATCTCTCTGGTGTGAAATAGTGTTAAACTACTGTGAAATAAGGGTTGATACATCCTTAAAGACACTGATGCAATGTTTTCACTTGTAAACCTTCTCTCCAGTATAAAATCTGTACTGATTAGTAAGATGTAATCTTCAATTTTAAAAAGTTTGCCATTCTTCACATTTATAGGACTTGTCTCTAGTATGGGTTCTCTGGTGTCGAGTAAGTGATGATTTTCTATTAAAAGCTTTGCAACAATCTTTACATCTGTAGAGCTTCTCTCCAGAATGAATCCTTTTGTGACAATTAAGCTGTGAGATTCTATTAAAAGCTTTGTCACAATCTATACATTTGTAGGGCTTCTCCCCAGTATGGATTCGCTGGTGCTCAGTAAGTGATGATTTTTGACTAAAACTCTTGCCACACACTTTACATTTGTAGGGCTTCTCTCCAGTATGAATCCTGTTGTGACAATCAAGATTTGAGTTTCTATTAAAACTTTTGCCACACACTTTACATTTGTAGGGCTTCTCTCCAGTATGAATCCTGTTGTGGCGATTAATCTGTGTGTTTCTAGTAAAACTTTTGCCACACACTTTACATTTGTATGGCTTCTCTCCAGTATGAATCCTGTTGTGGCGCTTAAGATTTGAGTTTGTATTAAAACTATTGCCACACACTTTACATTTGAAAAGCTTTTCTCCAGTATGAAGCCTGTTGTGGCAATAAAGACTTGAGTTTCTATTAAAACATTTGCCACACACTTTACATTTGTAGGGCTTCTGTCCAGTATGAATCCTGTTGTGGCGTTCAAGATATGAGTTTCTATTAAAAATTTTGCCACATACTTTACATTTGTAGGGCTTCTCTCCAACATGAATTCTCTGGTGATTTTTAAGGCTTGGTTTTTGACTAAAAGCTTCGCAAAATTGTTTACATATGTGCGGCTTTTCTCCAGGGTGTGTCCACTGGTGACAAATAAGATTGGAGCTTTTATTAGAAGTTTTGTCACATTCTTTGCATTTGCATGGCATATCTCCTGTATGAACACTGTGATGTTGAATAAAGTCCTTGAGTGTCTTGCATTCTTCACATTGGTAGGTCTTATCTGCAGAATAAATTTTTTTTTGCGTTGAGTAAGTGTTGAAAACATTTTTAAGGCTTTGCCACAACTTTTACATTTACAGGTCTTGTCTTCAGTATAAATACTCTGATGTTTCACAAGTTGTAACCTTTCACTAAAAGTTTTTCCGCATTCTTTAAGTTTGTAGGATTTATCACTGTCATAGTATCTACTGTATTTAAAAGATGTTGAGCAAGCTGATTGTTTGATATATTTTTTAAACTTATAGGGCTCTTTCTCTATAAATTCTCTTGTATTGAGCAAGCTCTGCATTGTGATTAAAACCCTTTCAAATACCTTACACTTGCAAGTTTTGCCTTGACTGTGAATATTTGGATGAGTAATAGTTTTTGAGCACTGAAGCAAGACTTTCCCACATTTTTCATCTTGCTAATTTCCTTTAGAAAATAACTGGGAGTTTCTCTATATTCATAATATTTATCACCAATATAAATATACTGGTAATTACTCAGGGTAGAGACATGGCTAATGGTGTGACTTATAGCATTATGTATATAGTGCACTTTCCATAAATCTGTATCAGAATTGTCATTGAGCAATACTGGGGAAGTAGAAAACTTTCTACACTTCTTAATATCGTCTATTTGCGCACAAAATAAATTACTATTTTGTTGCAGAAAATGGACATTTTGTAAAGAAACTCTCCTAAGTATCACTTTTAGAAATATCTTCTCTGTGCAAATCTTTGACTGAAAGTTTAACTCAGTGCTACATTTATACTTGGCCTAGTTAAAAACTGATGCATAGACCAGATTTTCCATATTTCCTTTCACTTCAAAAATGCCTGTGGATATATTTTCAAAGACATATACAGCTCCTCAAAAGAAAATTGAATAAAATTAATATTTTTCAGATATTAATTTTCCCTACAGTCTTTTGACCATAACATTTTTATCATAAATAGGGACTATAAATTTTTTTTGACCACTGTAATACAATTTTTGAACTTTACACTCACCTATATTTTCCCATTGTTTTCTTAGTTGTAAATAGTCAGGGTCACACTTTTCATATCTTCCCTCTTTTGCTCTCATTCCCTGCTCTGGTAAAATTTCTCGAGGATGATGAGAATTTATGGCTGAAATAAATATAACAATCATGTTTACTTACTGTACTGGGCTGAATATATTTTGCAAACATAGGAAATTACAGCAATAAAAACAACATAAGCAGGGGAGTAGATTATTAAATCTAAGCCATTGTTACTGCAAAAATATATAAATCAAATAAAATTGTATACAGAAAATTACTTCGAGAAATTTTTAAATCATCTTAGTGTTCACAGTATCAAAGATGAGTACATTTCTATGGAGAGTAATATAGTATAGGAAAATACATTGTGATACAAAAAGCCTTTCTTCCTTCACAGTATAGTTTTAAAAATGTACGAATTTTTTTCTGTTTCATTAAAAAAGAAATGTGAAACATGTGAACATTTGGGGACTTTTCAAAAAGGGATTCCTGGTTACCAACAGAAAAAAAAAAAACATGGCTAAATCTACTATAAGAAAAGTAAGTGATTTATTCAAAGGGAATAGTAAATTATCATTTAAAAGAAGTTTACTGAACTTAACCCACACACAAAAAATAAAATAAAATAAAATATAGTCAAGAATTGTTAATAGTAATAAGCAGAAAATGTGTGTTTAAAGACTTTCTTTAAAAATGTCTGAAAGAGTCAGGGGTGGTTGTACATAGCAATATAGGAGGTTGAGACAGAAGGATCAAATTTTCAAGGCCAGCCAAAATTTAAAAAAATGCAAACTAGTAGTTCTCTTTCCAGTACTAATAAATGCATCTCAGAAAATAAGAAAAATAAAACATCCTAGTAGCTCAATTATCTCCAAGTTGTAAAGACTCAAAGCAAGTTTTAATCCAAGTTTTAAAACTTACAGAGAATATTCAGAGCATCCAAATAAAAAGATGGGTAACCTAGAAATGTGTAACTATATAATTTTGAAATCCTTAGTTGAAACTTCACAACACGGAAAGGAATTTAGGACTATTTTCAAGGGATGAAAGAATAAAAGTATCAACCAAGACATTATATTCACAGCTACTATCTTTCAAAAGAGAATAAAAATTAAGACTTTAAAGATAAAATGCACACACTATTCATCAACACTAGATCTGTTCTCCCAAAAGTACTAAAGGAAATACTTCATACTAAAATGTAAGTGTGCAAATCAACACAAGTCATACAAAATTTTAAACATTTATTGGCACAAACAATTCTATTTTATTGTAAATATGGGTTTCAAAACATGTAATTTTCAATAGAATTTGAAAGACAGAAGCATAAAAACAAAACTGTTAGTAGGTATATATACCTATAACAATAATATAATTTTGAAAGGACACATAAATATGATTCAATTTTTTAATAAAGTGAAGTCAAGTTGATACTCATACAATGTTTGAGTAGGAGATTCTTCATTGTTAGATATTTTTTGTCGGCAAATGCAACATTACAAATGTCTGATCAAAACAAACCTTGGCTATATGAATTAACTCTAAATAATACAACTATAGGTGGTCCACAAGATACTCTAAATCTATGGACACACACATACTGAAAGCAAAGTGATAAAAAAATGACACATACAAAAGTGATTGAACGTGACCAGAGGAGGAAGCAGCCCAGCACGCACCAAGCCAGACCGGAGGAGGAAGCCACCTGGCGCCAAGCCAGACCAGAGGAGGAAGCCGCCTGGGGCCAAGCCAGACCATAGGAGGAAGCCCTACCTCGCCCCGTGTGCTACTGTGGAGGAAGCCCATCAACCCTTAAAACCCATCAAAGGGGGTGAGGCTACCAGCATGTTTCTGCAGCTGATCCAGGTACCGGGTTTCCAACTCCCCCACCCTTAGCTGCAATAACTCAAAATATTTCCCACAAACTTTTGTGGGTTATAGCTATCAACACAAAACAACATCTTTACAGGAACCTGGTTTCTACCTCAGAGACTAGAATAGGGAAGACACAGGTGGAAGGTCATTTGCTTTCACACTGGCTATACCCATCATCCTGAATACAGAGGCTCCAGCTAAGAATAGACAATGCCACCTACTGGAAGCAAGGAAAACAGTGTTCTGAGAGACTTTTATTTTCCTCTTTCTTTCTCTCTTGTCTTCCCTCTCTTCCACAACTTCAACATATATGAAACCAAGAACTGTGCATGAACAACCAAATTACCAAAGCAATATAAGATAGAGGAATTTCATATACCCCACCTTCCCCCATTTTTTTCTTTATTTCTATCTTACGTTCCTTTTCCTTCTCTTATTTCTCTTATTTTCCTTGTTTTTTTTTTCATTTGTATTCTCTCTATTCCACTTTCAATCTCCTAAATTTTGCTATCTATACATAGGTTAACTATATAAATATAGATAGGAGGTTGAGTCTATACATTCTTTCATAAATTACCAGTCTGTTGGTAAGAGTTCTCCAAAGGTGCTAAGTTAGTTTAACCTCATACCCTCACTTCTTTTCCTCTAAGTATAACATCCTTCGTCTGAAATTAAGTTTTCTATATGCCACCAGATATGGTAAGCCTTTTATGACACTAATGAATATATTCTTAAGTAATAATTAAAACCAATATCTATAGACTTAGAATCTAACTACAAATGTATTAATAATGAAAACTTGTGCTTAGATAATGTACTGTCGATATTGGGAACAATTAACATTGTCTTTCTCTGCAAAAGAGGGATTTTGGAGCTATACAAGAACAATACAAATATATAAGGGGAAAACATTAACACAACAGTTTCACAAAGCCAGAAAAAATCATGAGCAGTATTAAAAGACAAGGAAAGAAAGGACCACAAACAATACAGGTCAATTCAACATTAGACGAGGTAATATCTGCAGCTGATGGAATGTCAGACAAAGAGTTTAGGATATACATGCTTCAGCTGATCTGGAGTCTCAAGGAAGACATTATACAGCAAATTCAGACAATGAAGGATCACTTTGACAATGAATTACATAAACAAATCCAAGAAACAGAAGATCAACTCTATAGGGAGATAGAGGATATAAAAAACAAACAAACAGAAATTCTGGAAATGCAGGAAACAACAAACCAAATTAAAAACTCAAATGAGAGTAATACCAGCAGACTAGAACACTTAGAAGATAGAACTTCAGACAACAAAGACAAAGTTTTGCAACTTGAAAAGAACATAGAAAGCTCAGAAAGAATGTTAAGAAATCATGAGCAGAACATCCAAGAATTATGGGATAACATAAAGAAACCAAACGTAAGAGTTATTGGGATACAAGAGGGTATAGAAGTCCAAACCAAGGGAATGAGCAATCTATTTAATGAAAAAAATACTAGAAATCTTCCCAGACTTAAAGAATGAAAAAAAAAAATCCAAATACTAGAAGCCTACAGGACACCGAATGTACAAAATCATAAGAGATCCACACCAAAACACATAATAATGAAGATGCCCAACATACAGAATAAGAAGAGAATCTTAAAAGCCACAAGAGAGAGAAAGCAGATTACATTTAGGGGTAAACCAATCAGGATAACTGCTAATCTTTCAACACAGATTCTGAAAGCTAGAAAATCCTGGAACAACATATTTCAAACACTGAAAGAAAAAGGGTTCCAACCAAGAATCATGTATCCTTCGAAATTAAGCTTCGGGATTGAAGATGAAATAAAAATCTTCCACAATAAACAAAAGTTAAAAGAATTTACAGCTAGAAAACCAGCTCTTCAAAACATCCTTGGTAAAACATTACAGGAAGAGGAAATGAAAAATAACAATGACAACCAATAGCAGGTGGTAGTATAGTAAAGGAAAAACTAATCATAGAGGAAAAACAAATCAAGTTAAGTAACATACATAATCAAATATGGCTGGAAATACAAACCATATCTCAATAGTAACCCTAAATGTTAATGGCTTAAATGCACCAATCAAAAGACATAGGCTAGTAGAATAGATTTAAAAAAAGATCCAACAATATGCTGCCTACAGGAGACTCATCAGATAGGAAAAGACATAAACAGACTGAAGGTGAAAGGTTGGGAAAAATTGTATCGCTCATACGGACCCCGGAAGTAAGCAGGTGTGTCCATACTTTTATCAAATAAAATAGACTTCAAGCCAAAGTTAATCAAAAGGGATAAACAAGGACACTACATACTGCTCAAGGGAACCATACACCAACAAGACTTGACGATCATTAATATATATGCCCCAAACAATGGTGCAGCTATGTTCATCAATCAAACTCTTCTCACTTTCAAGAGTCAAATAGACCACAACACAATAATCATGAGAGATTTTAAGACACCTCTCTCACCACTAGACAGATCTTCCAAACAAAAGTTGAATAAATAAACCATAGAGCTCAATAATACAATTAATAATTTAGACTTAATTGATATATAGAATATACCACCCAACATCAAGCGGATACACTTTCTTCTCAGCAGCACATGGATACTGCTCAAAAATAGACCCTATATTATGTCACAGGGCAAATCTTAGCAATTACAATGGAGTAGAGATACTACCATGCATTTTATCTGATCATAATGGAATGAAATTGGAAATCAACAATGAAATGAGAAAGGAAAAATCCTACATCACATGGAGATTAAACAATATGCTACTTAATGAACAAAGGGTTACAGAAGACATCAACGAGAAAATTTAAAAATTCTTAGAGGTAAATGAAAACTCAGACACAACATATTGAAATCTCTGGGACACTATGAAAGCAGTACTAAAAGGAAAATTCATTTCATGGAGTTCATTCTTTAAAAGAAGGAAAAGCCAACAAATAAATGACCTCCCACTACAACTCTAAGCCTTAGAAAAAGAAAAACAAATCAGCAGCAAATACAGTAGAAGGCAAAAAATAATTAAAATTAGAGCTGAAATCAATGAAATCAAAACAAAAGAAACAATCAAAAAATTGACAAAACTAAAAGTTGGTTCTTTGAAAAAATAAATAAGATTAATAGACCACTAGCCATGCTAACAAAGAGAAGAATAGAGAGAACCTAAATTACTAGCTTATGGGATGAAAAAGGCAACATGACAACAGACAATTCAGAAATACAGAAGATAATTAGAAATTATTTTGAAACACTATACTCTAATAAAATAGAAGACAGTGAAGGCATTGATAAATTCCTTAAGACATATGAACTACCCAGCTTGACTCAGGATGATATAAACAACATAAACAGACCAATATCAAGTGAGGAAATAGAAGAAGCCATCAAAAGATTACCAACCAAGAAAATCCCAGGACCAGATGGATGTACAGCAGAGATTTACAAGATCTTGAATGAATAACTAATACCAATACTCTACAATCTATTTCAGGAGATAGAAAAAGAGGGAGAACTTCCAAATTCATTCTATGAGGCCAATATCACCCTGATTCTCAAACCAGATAAAGACACCTCAAAGAAAGAAAACTACAAACCAATATCCCTAATGAATTTAGATGCAAAAATCCTCAATAAAATTCTGGCAAATCGGATGCAAAAACATATCAAAATGATCATGCACCATGATCAAGTAGGATTTATCCCTGGGATGCAAGACTGGTTCAATATATGGAAACCAATAAACGTTATTCAACACATCAATAGACTTAAAGATAAGAACCATATGATCATCTCGATATATGCAAAAAGCATTCAACAAAGTACAGCATCCCTTTATGTTCAAAACACTAGAAAAACTAGGGATTACAGGAACTTACCTCAACATTGTAAAAGCTATATATGATAAGCCTCAGGCTAGCATCATTCTAAATGGAGAAAAACTGAAAGCATTCCCTCTAAAATCTGTAACAAGACAGGAATGCCCTCTCTCACCACTTCTATTCAATATAGTTCTCGAAATACTGGCCAGAGCAATTAGACAGACAAAAAAAATTAAAGGCATTAAGATAGAAAAAGAACTTAAATTATTACTATTTGCGGATGATATGATCCTATACCTAGAGACACAAAAGGGTCTACAAAGAAACTATTAGAGCTAATAAATGAATTCAGCAAAGTAGCAGAATATAAAATCAACACGCATAAATCAAAGGCATTCCTGTATATCAGCCACAAATCCTCTGAAATGGACACAAGGACAACCACTCTGTTCACAATATCCTCAAAAAGAATATAATACTTGGGAATCAACCTAACAAAAGAGGTGAAAGATTTACACAATGAAAACTACAGAACCTTAAAGAGAGAAATAGAAGATCTTAGACGATGGAAAAACATACCCTGTACATGGATAGGCAGAACTAACATCATGAAAATGGTGATATTACCAAAAGTTCTCTATAGGTTCAATGCAATGCCAATCAAAATCTCAATGGCATTTCTTGTAGAAATAGATAAAGCAATCATGAAATTCATATGGAGAAATAAAAAACCCGGAATAACAAAAGGAATTATAATCAGGAAGTGTGAATCAGGAGGTATAACACTACCAGATTTCAAACTGTACTACAGAGTAATAGTAACAAAAACAGCATTGTACTGGTACCAAAATGGGTGGGTGGACCAATGGTACAGAATAGAGGACACAAAAACCAATCCACAAAATTACAACTATTTTATATTCGATAAATGGGCTAAAAGCATGCAATAGATGAAGGATAGCATTTTCAACAAATGTTGCTGGGAAATCTGGAAATTCATATGCAACATACTGAAACTGAATCCCTTTCTCTTACCATGCACAAAAGTTAACTCAAAATGGATCAAAGAGCTTAATATCAAATCAGAGACTCTGTGTCTGATAGAAGCCAACTTTTTCTTCTATCCATATACTGTGGGGTTGGGCTCCAAATTCCTTAATATGACACTCATAGCATAAGAGTTAAAAACAAGAATCAACAAATGGGACTGACTCAAATTAAAAAGTTTTTTGTCAGCAAGAGAAACAATAAGAGAGGTAAATAGGGAGCCTACATCCTGGGAACAAATTTATACTCCTCATACTTCAGATAGAGCCCTAATATGCAGAGTATACAAAGAACTCAAAAAATTAAGCAATAAGAAAACAAATAACCCAATCAACAAATGGCCAAGGACCTGAACAGACACTTCTCAGAGGAGGATATACAATCAATCAACAAGTATATGAAAAAATGCTCAAGATCTCTAGCAGTCAGAGAAATGCAAATCAAAACCACCCTAAGATACCATCTCACTCCAGTAGGATTGGCAGCCATTATGAAGTCAAACAACAACAAGTGCTGGCGAGGATGTGGGGAAAAGCGTACAATTTTACATTGCTGGTGGGACTGAAAGTTGGAGCAGCCAATTTGGAAAGCAGTATGGAGATTCCTGGGAAATCTGGGAATGATCCAGCTATTGCTCTTCTTGGACTATTCCCTGAAGACCTTAAAAGAGCGTACTATAGGGATACTGCTACATCTATGTTCATAGCAGCACAATTCACAATAGCTAGACTGTGGAACCAACTTACATGCCCTTCAATAGATAAATGGATTAAAAAAAAGGTGGCATTTATACACAATGGAGTATTACTCAGCACTATAAAATGACAAAAACATAAAATTTACAAAGAAATGGATGGTGTTAGAGCAAATTATGCTAAGTGAAGCTATCCAATCCCTAAAAAACAAATGCCAAATGTATTCTTTGATATAAGGAGAGAAACTAAAAACAGAGCAGGGAGGAAGAGCATTAGAAAAAGATTCACATTAAACAGGGATGAGAGGTGTGAGAATAAGGGAGAGCGAAGGGAAATTGCTTGGAAATGAAAGGAGACCCTTATTGTTATACAAAATTACATATAAGAGGATGTGAAGGGAAAGAGAAAAAAATCAAGGGAGAGAAATGAATTACAGTAGATGGGGTAGAGAGAGAAGATGGGAAGCGAGGGGAGGGGGGATAATAGAGGATAGGAAAGATAGCAGAATACAATAGTCACTACTATGGCAATATGTAAAAACGTGGATGTGTAACCGATGTGATTCTGCAATCTGTATAGGGGGTAAAAATGGGAGTTCATAACCCACTTGAATCAAATTTATGAAATATGATATGTCAAGAGCTATGTAATGTTGTGAACAACCAATAAAAAAAAGTGACTGAACAAAACCTGGGCTGTCTAAATTATAGTACACCAAACATAGTTTAAGACAGTTAATGGACATAGAAGACGTTTTAAATTAAAAAAAATAATAATAATAACCTTTGAAAAGAGGCAAAATAGAGAAAAAGAACCTTTTCCTAAGTTCTGGATTAAGAGTACATACATTAGCAACGTACATCATACTTCCCAAACACACAAAGAAAAAATTTAGAAAGTTGAATGAAAACAAATAATCACTGTCATACTAGGAGACATCAATCCCCATTTACTGAAAAGAGAAATGCAGTAAAGCACAATGGTAATTGCAAAGCATAAGATTTTGAAAATATTTTGAAACCATTGTAGACATATAGAATCTCTGTTCTTAATCGCAAGTGGGATATTATATTGGATAGACCAATTTTATGTATTAAACAAAAGTTAATAATTATTTAAGTGATAGTTATTTTCTAACCAACATGGAATAAAAATTTGAAGTCAAAAGTGATAGGTATGTTTAAAGAGTGCTCAAAAATTAAACACTTGAGAGCATGCTGTTGTTCAAGTATTGAGAGATAGAATTAAAAGATAAAGTTGTTTATGTTATTTAAATTTAACTATAGGCTCCAGGTAATAATCATAAAACTCCCGTTGTTAAATATTTTTGAAAAGAAATCCATCCATTAAATTGTGTGAATATCCCACAAACTAGAAATTACATTACAATATTTACCTGTTAAAAAGTATACTAAAAGTTACAGCATTCAATTGTAAATGCAGACATAGAATTAGGTAGATGGATTTCTGAATGAGTGTGGTACCAAGCCCTAACATCAATAGCAAATTGAAAACATTTCACACAGTGCTGTTACTTGTTATTCAACAGAGCCATCATGGGGGATGCAAATCAAATATCCCTTGAAAACAAAAGATGAGCCAATTTTGAATATAGAAACTATAGAACTTTGAAGTCAAGTAATTTATTCAAATTATGTATTTGACAAAATATGTATACATTAACTGAAATATGTCACAGAAAGAATATTGCAGAATTCTAGAACATGACATCTCTAAAAAACAGCTTTCTGAACAAAAGAGAATGGTTTTTTGATGGGGAGAAAGAAATGAGCCCTTGCTTCCTAGGCATTGTTTTCTTTTATTTTTTTTTTTTTGAGATGTAAACTTTTTAGAGATATATTGCATAACAATTTGAATCAATGTTACTGAATATTTAAAATTTTGGAGACAGTAAGTTTTATTTTGTGGTTTTGATTACAATGAAAATTAAAAGATAAATAAATTTGCAACATTTCTTAAACTACATTTAAAATAATGTGGTCGTAATCCTATAAATAAGAACAGACTCATCAATATACAAATGATGGGCATGCGTGAAATCTCAGCTACTAGGAAGTCTAGAAATGTGCAAAAACTTTCTGTAAATAATGGAAAAGGGGCTGGAGTTATAGACTGGTGGTAGAGAGTTGCCTAGCATGTATGAGGCCCTGGGTTCGATCCTCAGCACCACGTATAAATAAATGGGAATTCATTACGAATTAAAAAATATATTTTTAAAAATTAAGAAAGGTCCATCAGATAATATTCACACTCACAAGGCAAAGGGAGTGTTTTCTTTTTAATTTGAATGCACAGAAACATTACTGGAGGAAAAGCAGGAGACTAGATAATTTTAAAGCACAAAACACAGGACAGGTTTTTCTATGATAACAAGAGAAAGAAATCAAAGCTTCTCAAAAATCTTTTCTGCTGGATAACATCTCAATCAACATTTTTGGATTTAGGCTTCCACCTCTACCTCAACTATGTCCTCTGCTATATGTGGGCCACAGTATTTCACATGACTGCATTTCTCTAAGTAAACCATATGTCAAGTGAATGATATATATCATGCTAACAAAGGAAAACATTAAGAATGAAAAAAAACATCATTAACATTTTCTTGTCAGCACCAAGAACTACCACATCTTTTTTATTGAAAGCATAAATCTGAAACTCATTCTTATGATGAAGATCCCAAAAGACATACTTCAAGGGAAGAAAACTAAATAATGATAGGAATTTTGAAGAAAAGTTATGCTCACCCACAAACAGCAGGTTGCTGTAGGTCTCCAACATCACTTCTCTATATAAATTCTGCTGAGCAGGATCCAGGCATTTCCATTCCTCCTGAGAAAAATCAAGGGCCACATCCCCGAATGTTAATGGCTCCTGAAATAAAAAATGGTAGATTAATAGAACATGGACCAAAACTTTATTCAGTTTTTAATTTGAATTAAGAGTTAGTAAAACTGACTGTCATGTAGGAGAGTTACTTTAATTATGTAATAAGATACTTTCCATTATCTAATTTAGAGGAAAATAGATAAGTCTAAAAACAGCATATACATTCCATATCAGAGTGAACTGAAGGTTATATACCATAATACAAGCACTGAATAAAAGCCCAACTTGTAACTTCTCTGCCATCAGTGAATGTGAAATTTGGCGGATATTCCAGATGCAAATCAGACTTGTCAAAGATATTCTCATAGGTGATTGTGCCCAAGGGAGACAAAAAAGAGTGGTAAAAAAGCTTTTGAAAACAATCTGGTAGTTGCTTTGCATCCATGAGATAGATTTAGTTCCCCAATACACTTAGTTTCAAGTATCATCCATAACACATTCCCCATGTGTAAAATATTCATAAAATATTAATGTTTGTAGACATGTAAAGTGACACTTCCACCTAGTGAAAAGACAAACTTGAAATATTTTAAGTTCTATAAGCAGTTAAAAGAGTAATAAATTTGGTAAAATAGACTGAACAATGGGTTACAGAAGACTTCATGAAGGAGATTAAAAAATTCTTAGAGGTAAACAAGAAAATAGACACAACATATCAAAATCTTTTAGACACTATGAAAGCAGTACTAAGAGGAAAGTTCATTGCATGGAGTTAATTCCTTAAAAGAAGAAAAAGTCAATAATTGATCTCATATTTCATCTCAAAGCCCTAGAAGAAAAAAATCAACAGCAAAAGAAGTAGAATTCAAGAAATAATTAAATTTAGAAGTGAATTTGAATCAAAAGAAACAAAATTTGGTAAAATTTGGTTCTCTGAAAAAAAAAACGACAGACCCTTAGCTAAGCTAATGAAGAGAAAGAGAGAGAAAACTCAAATTACCAGCATAGGTGATGAAAAAGGCAATATCACAATAGACACTACAGAAATACAGAGGATAATCAGAAATCATCTGGAAAACGTATACCCCAATAAAATAGAAGACACTGAAGGCATCAACAAATTTCTTAAGTCCTGATTTGCCCAGATTGAATCAGGAAGACATACACAATTTAAACATACCAATATTAAGTGATGAAATAGAAGATGCCATCAGAAGCTCACCAACCATGAAAACCCCAAGACCAGATGGATACACAGCCAAGTTCTACAAGACCTTTAAAGAACAACTACAAAAATACCAATACTTTTCAATTTATTTCAGGAAATAGAGAAAGCAGCAGCACTCCCAAACTCTTTCTATGAGGCCAATATCACCCTGATCCCCAAACCAGGTAGGGACAAATGAAAAAAAGAAAACTTCAGGACAATATCTCTAATGCACATAGATGCAAAAATTCTGAATAAAATACTGGCAAATTGAATACAAAAACATTAAAAAGGTCGTGCACCAAGATCAAGTAGAATTTGTCCCAAGGACACAGGGTTGGTTCAACATATGGAAATCAATAAATGTAATTCATCACATCAATAGACTTTAAAATAAGAATAATACGATCATCTCAATAGATGCAGAAAAACCATTTGACAAAATACAGCACCCATTCATGTTCAAAACATTAGAAACCTAGAGATAACAGGAAAATACCTCAACATCATATTGGCTCTCTACATTAAGGCTAAAGCCAACATCATTCTAAAAAGAGAAATACTAAAGGCATTCCCTCTAAAAACAGGAACAAGACAGGGGTGCTCTCTCTCACCAATTCTATTTAACATATTTCTTGAAATACTGGCCAGAGCAATTAGACAGATGAAAGAAATTAAAGAAATAACTATAGGAAAAGAAACTAAATTAGACTATTTGCTGACAATACGTTTTTATACCTAGAAGACCCCAAAAGCACCACCAGAAAACTTCTAGAACTAAAAACTGAATTCAGCAAAGCAGCTGGATATAAAATTAACACACATTAAAAAAATATCAGTGACAAAGCCTCTAGAAGGAAATAAGAAAAACTACCCCATTTACAATACTTTAAAAAAAAAAAAAAACCTTAAGATACTTGGAAATCAACTTAATGAAAGAGGTGAAAGATCTATACAATGAAACCTACAGAGCCCTAAAGAAAGAAATCAAAGAAGACCTTAGAAGATGAAAAGATCTACCTTACTCTTGCATAGGCAAAATTAATATTATCAAAACGACCATACTACCAAAACGACCATACTACCAAAATCACTATACTTATTTAATGCAATTGTGATCAAAATCCCAATAACATTTCTCATAGAAATAGAAAAAGCAATCATGAAATTCATCTGGAAAAATAAGAATCCTAGAATAGCTAAAGCAATTATAAGCAGGAAGAGCAAAGCAGGTGGTATTACTATACCAGACCTTAAACTATACTGCAGAGCAATAGTAACAAAAACAGCATGGTATTGGCACTAAAACAGGCCAGTAGACCAATGGTACAGTATAGAGGACACATAGACTAACCCACAAAATTACAATTATCTTACATTAGACAAAGGTGCCAAGAACATGCATTGGAGAAAAAATAGCCTCATCAACAAATGGTGCTGTGAAAACTGGAAATCCATTTTCAAACAAATGAAATTAAAACCCTATCTCTCACAATGCACAAAACTCAACTCAAAGTGGATCAAGGAGCTAGGATTTAAACCAGAGAGTCTGCATCTGATAGAAAAAAAAGTAGGCCATAATCTTCATCACATGGGGCTAGGCCGCCCCAATTTTCTTAATAAGATGCCTATAGCACAAGAATTAAAACCAAGAATCAATAAATGGGATGTATTCAAACTAAAAAGTTTCTTCTCAAAAAAAAATCTGAGGTGAACAGAAAGCCTACATCCTGGGAGTAGATTTTTACCCCTCACACATCAGATAGAGAACTAATATCTACTATATAAAGAACTCAAAATGCTAAGTACCAAAAAACCCAATAATCCAATCAACAAATTGGCCAAGGACCTGAACAGACACTTCTCAGAAAAGGATGTAGAATCGGTCAACAAATATTTAAAAAAATGTTCATCATCTCTTGCAATTAGAGAAATGCAAATGAAAACCACTCTAAGATATCATGACACTCCAGTCAGAATGGCAGCTATCAAAAAGAGAAAGAACAAGTGTTGGCAAGGATATGGGGGAAAAGATACACTCATTCACTGCTGGTGGGAGTGCAAATTGGTGCAAACAAAATGGAAAACTGTATAGAGATTCCTTTGAAATCTGGGAATGAAAAAAACATTTGACCCAGCTATTTTTCTTCTGGGACTATTCTCAAAGGACTTGAAAACAGCTTACTACAGGGTCACAGCCATGTCAATGTTTATAGCAGCACAATGCAGAGAATAGAAAACTGTGGAGCAAACACAGATGCACTTCAGTGGATGAATGGATAAAAATATGGGGCATATATACACAATGCAATTTTACTCAGCAATAATAAAATCATGGCAATTGCAGGTAAATGGGTGGTATTGGAGAAGTGAATTTAGGCAAAACCAAAAGTTAAATGTTGAGTGGTTTCTCTGATATAAGTAGGCTGACTATAGTGGGGTAGGGAGGAGGAGCATGGGAGGAATACATGAGTTCTACATAGGGCAGAGGGGTTGGAGGGGAGGCGAAGAGGCAGGGCATTAGCAGTGATTGTGGAATGTGATGACACCATTATCCAAAGTACATGTATGAAGACACAAATTGGTGCCAACATACCTTATATACAACCAGAGATATAAAAAATTGTGATGTATATGTGTATTAAGATTTGTATTGCAAAAAAAATGAGTACATATATAATGGCATAAATTAGCATGAATATACTTTCTATACAAAGATACTAAAAATTGTGCTCCATGTGTGTAATAAGAATTGTAATGCATTCCACTGTTGTCATGTATTTAAAAAAAATAAATAAATTTTTTAAAAAGAAAGGTAATGAAACCCATTGGGGACACTATAAGCCTACATGGCTATATATCTTAAAAACGCATATCTGGAATGGAAGATACATGAACAACATGAGAAACCAAGAAAGAATGTGGCCCAAACAAAGATGCTACATTATTAGAATCCATGGTCAGAAAAGCAGGATAAATGGGAGAAGGTACATAATTTTCTGTGAATTAAAAGATGATATGAGAGCAAATACAGGCAGCCAAAGATCATTTTGATAAACATCTACATAAGCAAATAATGAAAGCAATATATTACTTCAATAAGGAATTTTTTTTAATTAAAAAAAAATTTTGAAAAAAAAAGAGAGAGATCCTTGAAATGAAGGAAACAGTAAACCAAATAAAGAACTCAATAGGAAGCATCTCCAACCAAATAGATCACTTGGAAGACAGAACCTCTGACACTGGAGACAAAATAGATAATCTTGAAAACATAAAATTGACCCCAGTGAAGATGGTAAGAATCCATGAGCAGAAGATCCAAGAATTGTGAGATGATATGAAAAGACCAAAATTAACAAATATTGGGATAGATGAAGGAATAGAGGTCTAAACTACAGAAATGAACAATCTATTCAATGAAATAATACCAGAAAAATTTCCAAATATGTAGAGTGAATTGGAGAATCAAATACAAGGATCGTATAGGACACCAAATGAACAAGAACACTACAGGTCTACAACAACGCACCTCATAATGAAAACACTAAGCTTACAGGAGGAACAGAGCATCTCAAATGCCAAAATAGAAAGGAATCAAATTATATCTGGGAAAAACCAATCACCATCTCTGATTTCTGACTTTTAAACTGAGACCCTGAAATCTACAAGATCCTGCAACAATATAAACCAAGCTCTGAAAGAAATGGATGCCAACCAAGAATCATATGGAGAGAAATTAAATTTAGATTAGCAATTAGATTTCGATTCAGATGTTATTTTATGACAAAATAAAAACCTTTCATCATACACAAATTTAAAAAATTTACAACCAGAAACCTGCACTACAGAGCATCCTTGGCAAAATATTCCATGAGAAGGAAATGAACAACAATAAAAATCAGAAAAGGGTAGTATCACTCTAAAGGAAAAACCTATCAAAGAGAATATGACTTAGTTAAATACTAAAAATAAACCAAAAAAAAAAAACTCGGAATACAAATGTTGTCTCAATAATAACCTGGAAAGTTTAGTTCCAACTCAGCAATCAAAAGACAGGCAGATGAGATTTAAAAAAGACCAAAAATATGCTGCCTCCAAGAGACTCACATCATAGGAAAAGACACCCACATACTGAAGGTGACAGGTTGGAAAAAAATATATCACTCAGGCTGAGGCTAGGGCTCAGTGGTAGAACACTGGCCTAGCACATGTGAGAACCTGTATTCGATCCTCAGCACCACATAAAACTAAATAATAAAGGTATTGTGTCCGTATACAAAAAATAAATATTAAAACATACCACTCACATGAAATGTGGAGGCAAGCAGGGGTTTCCATTCTTATATCAAATAATGTGGACTTCAAGTAAAAGATAATCAAAAGGGATAAAAAAGGACACTACATAATGCTTAAAGGAACCATACAACAACCAGAAAGAACAATTATAAATATACACACCCCCAAAACAATGGAGCATCTATGTTCAAACAGACTCTTCTCAAGTTTAAGGGCCAAGTAGACCACAAGACAATAATTCTGGGTGACTTTAACACACCATTTTTACCATTGGATTGATATTCCAAACAATATCCAGACAGAAACTATAGAACTCAATAATACAATCAATAACTTAGATTTAACTGATATACATAGACTATTTCATTCTTAAACAGGCGAAGACACTTTCTTTTCAGGAGCAAATGATTCCTTTTCAAAAATAGACCATAAGCCACGCCAAAAAGGAACTCTAAGCAATACAGAAAAGTAAAGACACTACCCTGCATTCTATCAGATCATAATGGAAGAAAATTAGAAATCTATGATAAAAATAGAAGCTACTCCTATACCAGGAGACTAAATAATATGTTAGTAAATGAACAATGGGTTGCAGAAAACATCAAAGAGGAGATTTAAAAATTCTTAGAGGTGAATGAGGACACAGATACAACATATCAAAATCTCTGGGACACTATGAAGGCATTACTAAAAGTAAAGTTTATTGCATGGAGATCATTCCTTAAAAAAATAGAAAGTCAAATAAATGACCTAAAATTACATCTCAAAGCCCTAGGAAAAACAACTAATCAACAGCAAAAGCAGAAAAGGACAGAAAATGATTAAAATCAGAGCTGAGATCAATGAAGTTGGAACAAAAGAAGCAAATAAAAATTGACAGAGTGACTGGGAATGGAACCACCATTTTACCCAGCTATCCATTCCCTGGTCTATACCCAAAAGGACTTAAAAACAGCATACTACATTACACAGTCACAATGTTTTAGCAGCACAATTCACAAGAGTTAAATTATGGAGCCAACATAGATGTCCTTCGGTGGATGAATGGATAAAGACAACGTGGCATTTGTACACAATGGAATATTACTCAGCAAAAACAGAAAATAAAATCATGGCATTTGCAGGTAAATAGATGACATTGGAGAAGAGAATGCTAATTGAAGTTAGCCAGACCCGAAATAAAAATGCTGAATATTTTCTCTGATATAAGGAGGCTGACTCATAGTGGGGTAGGAAGGGGGAGCATGGGAGAAATAGATAAATTCTATTTAGGGAAGATTGGTGGGAGGAATAGGAAGGGGAAAGGGATTAGCAAGGATGGATAATGATGTCTACTATATTCCACCAAATTACACGTATGAACACACAAATTGATGTCAAACTACTTTATACACTGAGATATAAAAATTTGTGCTGTATATGTCTAATAAGAAGTGTAATATATTCCACTGCCATATATTTTTAATTTTTTTAAAATTTTCAAAATGAAAAGTTGGCTTTTTGAAAAACAAATACATTTGATAAAACCTTATCCATGCTACTGTAGAGAAGGAGAGAAATAATCCAGTTACTAAAATCCATAATGAAAAAGGAAATATCACCATGAACACTAGAGAAATACAGAAGATTATTAGAAATTATTTTGAAAATTTCTCCTGCAATAAAACAGAAAATATTGAAGTCATCAACAAATGTTTAGAATCATGTGACTTACACAAACTGAGTAAGTTAAACAGATCATTTTAAAGCAATGAAATAGAAGACACCATCAAAAGCCTAGCAACAAAAATAAATAAATAAATAAAGCCCAGGGCTCAATGGATACAAGACTTTCAAAGAAGAACTAACACAAATACTCCTCAAATTATTCCATGAAATATAAGAAGAGGGAGCACTTCCAAACTCACTCTATAAGGCCAATATCTCCTTGATTCTAAAATCAGACAAACACAGAAAAAAAAAGTGTACTTCAGACAAATACCTCTAAAAACCAGAAGCAAAAATTTTGAATAAAATTCTGGCCATCAAATACAAAAACATATCAAAAAGATGGTTCATAATGATCAAGTGGGATTCATCTCAGGGATGCAAGATTGGTTCAACATACAGAAATCAATAAACGTAATTCATCACATCAGTAGATTTAAAGATAAGAATCTTATGATCGTCTCAACAAATGCAGAAAAAGCATTTGACAAAATACAGCACCCCTTCATGTTCAAAACACTACAAAAACTAGGGATAACAAGAACTTCCATCAACATTTTAAAGGCTATCTATGCTAAGTCTCAGGCAAACATCATTTTAAATGGAGAAAAACTGAAGGCATTCCCTCTAACATCAGAAACAAAACAGGGATGCCCTCTCTCACCCCTTCTATTCAATATAGTTCTTGAAACATTGGCCAGAGCAATTAGACAGATGAAAGAAATTAAAAGAATATGTATAGGAAAAAAAGAACTTAAACTAGCACTATTTGCTGATAATATGATTCTGTACCTAGAAGACTCAAAAAACTCTACTAGAAAACATCTAGAACTAGAATTCAGCAAAGTAGCAGGATATAAAATCAACATCCACAAATTAAAGGCATTTCTATATATCAGTGACAAATCCTCTGAGAGAGAAATGAGTAAAACTACCCCATTCACAATATCCTTCAAAAACGAAAAGAAACTTGGGAATCAACAAAAGGTGAAGGATCTATACAATAAAAACTACGAGACACTAAAGAGAAATCAAAGACCTTAGAAGATGGAAAGATTTAACTTGATCTTGAATAGGCAGAAATAATATTATCAAAATGGACCTACTACTAAAACAACTCTACAGATTTAATGCAATTATGATCACAATCCCAATGGCATTTCTCATAGAAATAGAAAACACAATCATGAAATTTATCTGGAAAAATAAGAGACCCAGAATCGCTAAAGCAATCCTTAGCAGGAAAAGGGAGGCAGGTGGCATTGCTATACCAGACCTTAAACTATACTACAGAGCCACAGTAACAAAAACAGCATGGTAATGGCATCAAAACAGGCTGGTAGACCAATAGTACAGAATAGAGGACACAGAGACCAACCTACAAAACCACAATTATCTTATATTAGAAAAAGGTGCTAAAAATATGCACTGGAAAAAAGATATCATCTTCAACAAATGGTGCTGGGAAAATGGGAAATCCATAGGCAGCAAAATAAAATTGAAACCCTCTCTCTCACTATGCATAAAGGTTAACTCAAAATGGATCAAGGATCAAGCAATTAAACCAGAGACTCTCCAAATAGAAGAAGTAGTAGGCCCTAATCTCCATCATGTGGGATTAGGTTACAACTTCCTTAATAACACTCCTATAGCACAGGAATTAAAACCAAGTATCAACACATGGGATGGATTGAAACTAAAGGTTTTTATCAAAAAAAAAAAACAATAGAATAGAATAGAGAGTCTACTTTATGGGAGCAATTTTTACCCCTCATACATCAGATACAGCACTAATCTCTAGGGTATATAAAGAACTCAAATGTCTTAAAACCAATAATAATAATAATATTCCAATCAATAAATGGGCCAAGGATCTGAAAAAACACTTCTCAGAAGAGGATATAAAATCAATCAATAATTATATGAAAAAATGCTCATCATCTCTAGCAGTCAGAGAAATTCAAATTAAAACCACTCTAAGATACCATCTCACTCTAGTAAGAAGGGCAGCTATTATGAAGACAAACAATAAGTGTTGGCGAGGATGTGGGAAAAAGGTACACTGATACACTGCTGGTGAGACTGCAAATTGGTGCAGTCAATTTGGAAATCAGTATGGAGATTCCTTGGAAATCTGGAAATGGAACCACCATTTGATTCAACTATTTCTCTTCTTGGACTATACCAAAAAACTTAAAAACAGCACACTACAGGGACACAAACAGGTCATTGTTTATAGCAGCACAATTCACAATAGCTAAACTATGGAGTCAACCTAGATGCCCTTCAGTGGATGACTGGATAAAAGAAAATGTGGCTTATATACACAATGGAATATTACTCATCATTAAAAAAGAACAAAATCATGGCACATGCATGTAAATGCAGGAGTTGGAGAAGATAATGCTAAGTGAAGTCAGCCAATCCCCCTCCCCCCCAAAATGCCGAATGTTTTCTCTGATATAAGGAAGCTGACTCATAGTGGGTTAGGGAGGGAGAGTATGGGAGGAATAGATGGATTCTAAACAGGGCAGAGGGGTGGAAGGGAAAAAGAGGGCACCGGGGATTAGCAAGGATGATGGAATGTGATCGACATCTTTACACAAAGTTCATGTATGAAGACTTGAATTTGGTGTCAACATACCTTATATACAAAGAGAGATGAAAAATTGTGATATATATGTGTATTAAGAGTTGTAATGCAAAAAAGTATATGTATAATGGCATAAATTGATGTGAGCATACTTTATATGCAGAAATATGAAAAATTGTGTTCTATGTGAAATAAGGATTATAATGCATTCCACTGTTGTCGTGTATTTAAATAAATAATAAAAACCATAAAAATCATCTAGAAAAAAAGAAACAAGAAAGAAAGAAAGAAAAAAAAAACTAACTGAGATAGGATGCATTTGGTGCTACATACCTGATATATCCAGTGGTCTGGAGGCTGAGGCAGGGGGATCACTATTGTGAAGCTTACCCTAGCAACTGATTGAAAAACTGCCTAAATTTAAAAATAAATAGGCAGTATTAATTTTTAAAAATTAAGAAAAAATAAAAATTTTTAAATAAAAATTTTTAAAGGACTGAGGATAGTGTTCAGTAATAGGACACCCTGGTTCCAATCCCCAGTTTCACAAAAAGAAAAAAAGAATGAAAAAAGTCTTTTTCAAATTTACAGAAAACATATTTTTTAAGAGAGAGTGAGAGAGGGAAGAGAGAGAGAGAGAGAGAGAGAGAGAGAGAGAGAGAGAGAGAGAGAGAGAAAGAATTTTTAATATTTATTTTCTAGTTCTCGGCAGACACAACATCTTTGTTGGTACGTGGTGCTGAGGATCGAACCCGGGCCGCACGCATGCCAGGCGAGCGCGCTACCGCTTGAGCCACATCCCCAGCCCCAGAAAACATTTTTAAATTTATAAATTGTATATATGAAAACAAAAATTCTATTCCTCAAATGACTCCATTAAAGAGAACAAGGAGAAGTGACGATGAAAGAAACCAATTGCCCCACCTTTAACCAAACTCTCCTAATAAAGGAGAACAGAGACTACAAGAGAAAAGCAGGCAAGAGCCGTGAACAGCCCCTTCAAATAGCAGGTATCTAAATGTCCCTTCATCACAAAGCAATCAACGTCTTTAGAAAGGAGACACTGTACAATAAAGTAACATTGAACACAAATTGAGACAGTGTTGAAGAACATGTGTGGTTATCATGAAGGTGCACAGAAACAGATGTGGACCCTACAGCACCTGTTCATATGGGGACACAGCACACTCCTCCAGAGCCGAGACCCGAGGTCTGGTGAAAGAGGATGTCCATTTGGGAATAAATATAAACTATGGAAAATAACCATTTCTGGCAATCAGCCACATTTTGTTTGCCATATTGCATGCAGTTTGACAAATACTATTAAACACCATGTCAGTTTTATATAGCTGTCACATAAATGTCACATTTCACATATAAGCATACTGAAATAGTACATCTTCAGAATTTGAAAAAATACAAATACAGATAAGCACATAACAGACTGAATTACACACCCTGGCTATAGATGATAGGACTCCTCATTATAAAGAGGACTGCTTCCCTCAGGTTCATCTATGGCAATACCCTATCAAAATTTCACGGTTATTTCCTTTTCAATGAAGAAGGGACCAAAGCAAACAGTTTGAAAATTCTCTGGGAAGGCTGAATTGATATGAAATTAGCCAGGAATTCTGAACTCTAATAGTAAAAGCAGGAGCTATCATTACCAGGTACTAATGCATGTTATAAAATTATCATATTGCAGTAATTTGAGGACCAAAAAAAAAATCACAATGCAGAAATTTCATAGATGACTCCATATGTATGTAAATGTCAATATTATTATGAAGTGGAATGAAAAGGCCTAGCTAATTGCAACGATCTGCAGTGGAGGATTTGACGTGAATGAACAAGACAACCCACGTGAAGGGCGGTGTGGAAACTGGATGCACAGAGCACTGGTAGGACTTGGGTGCAGGACATGCGTGGTACTGGATTATACTCCAGCACACTGAAGAAGCACATATTGAGTAGAATTATGTTTCAAAATTATACCAGAATAGGAGGCTCCTGGATTCTCTTCACACATGGATACAAATAAACACCTACTTCTGTTTTGAGTCCCTATAAATAAAGTTATACATGGATTGAGAAACCTATGCATTGGACCACTGAGAAAATATCTACCATCTGAAGGGCAGGCAAAGTTGGGGGACACTTGGGCATTAGTCCTGCCTTGAGCGATGTGCCACATAATTTGGACAGAATACCCCAATCCAGTGTCACCCAGATTAGATGAAAACTTATTGGGGTCACAAATGGAACACATTGGACACTAAATGACTTGTCACTGGAAACACAATTTGTCTGGTACTAATAGAAGAACGAACTAAATATACACAAGTATCAGGTGTGGAAAAGGGGTGGTCTTCTATAGCTGTGAAAGGTCATAAGCTTTATCCATGGGACCAGTGCAGAAGGGAGTGAGATCGAGGGTCCCAGTTTATCCCTAGAAGGGATTTGCCAGCATGATCTGCAAACTGTGGTTGCTAACAGCTGAGCTCCTCTCTAGCCAGTCCCTAAGGGTAGGCAGGAGAAATGCAGTCCACCCATCAGCCCTGCCTGAGTGCTCTCCCCCCTACCTCAGTAATAACTCCAGTCCTGGCCAGTTCTTTCTGGAAGGAGTATGTCCAGGCACTCAGGGTCCCAACATTTTTTTCCACTCCAGGGACTCCATCCTAACCCACCAAGCTTTGAGAGCAATGGCAACTGTGCATGTGCAAATCTCCCTGTATCAAAAAAAAAGTGGCTTCACATTGATTTGCAAGCTCTTCCAGGGACTACTATCACCCCCCCACCCCAGAGTGATGGAAAAGGATGAAAACCACAGCTCCCTGTTTCTTTATAGAACAGGCTCACACCACCTTATTGCAGTGAGCACAGGCAGCCTAGGTTCTAACCAATTGCATCAGGAATTCAGTCACCAGACAACTAGTAGAGTTTCTGCAGCCTGAGCACAGCTGTGGGAAAGGCTCCTATCAAAAAGGTGAAGGAACTAGTCCTCCAATGACATAGATATGGAACAAGAGACATGCTGATGACATGGGCTAGAATATAAGCTTAGGGCACACAATTTTTAAAAATAGCATGAAGTTTTTTAAAAGCTAACAGAACAACAACAACTCTGGATGCATTCCCAGAGGAACTTGAACCAGTGTGTTAATAAATGGCTGCATGCCCATCACTATTCCAGCATCCACAGGAGCCAGGACGAGGAAATTTCTGAAGTGGCTCTGGCTAAGGGGACTCCTCCCAGCTGCAGGGCAGTCACCTACTCCCCTGAGAAACTACTTCCCCTAAATGCACCTGCTCATAGGTCAATAGGTGGCTGATATTTATCAGATGCTCAAGAGACCTCAGATGTACCAGGTGTGGGATCCTCGTGTCAGGCAGAGCCAAACCAGGACCAGAAAAATATCACAGAGGGCATGAGACCCCACGGACATGCAGTCCACAGGGGGGACACTCAGCCCAAAGACATTCTGACAAGGTGTCTGGTCTGGGAGAGGAAGGGAAAATACACACACGCGCGCACACACACACATTTTTACAAATGTCTAGTGGTTTTTAGTGTACTTTTCTCTCATGCAAAATGCTCAAACAGAAAACAAAACTTTTGCTTCTTATTTTATTACACTGAGGAGGAAAATTGTCACTGGAAATGGGGACAGGGGACTAAAATTTGAGGAATTCATTTATACATGTGTAAAAGTTTCATCTGGGAGACGGGGTTCTGGATCTGATATTTTGCTTCCCTTAAATTTAGAACATTTAGGGGGACCCAAGCAGGAGGCCCACACCTGTAATCCCATCCATTCGGGAAGCTGAGGCACAATTTCAAGGCCAGACTCAGCCTCTGTCTTAAGCTAAATGATAAAAAGTGTGAGGGATGTAGCTCAGTGGTAAAGGAGCTCTGCATTCAATCCACTATGCCCCCATGCCACCCCCCAAAAAAACAAAATCTCAGGAGGAGGAAAAACCTGAGACCCTGCAGATATCAGCCCCTTTAGGTCTAAAAAGGGCCCACTGAGTGGTGATTCTCAGGGTCACAACACTCTGAAACCCACCACAGAAAAAATTCAGGGAGGAGATTTGAGCTGCCAATTTGTACAGGAGATAACCATGTGTTCTATAATAAGAATAAAAAGAATCCAACATCTTTAGAAACCTAAGAAATGTAAACTAAAACCCTATCAGAGAGAAAATTAAATAGTAGCAATGAAGATAGGAAACAAAAGAATTCTAACAAACTTAAAGAATTTAAATGCTTCTTAACTATTTGTGGAAACTGCTTTGCTGTTAAAGACACATGATAGTCCCCCACCACAGGGACTTGCTGCAATCAGTTCATAGGACCAGGATAATACATTAATAGTCATGGTATATTCAGATTAAAAATAGTATAAAATACAATGGGGAAGTTTTACACGGGTCCATATGCATGTAGTATTATGTATAAATATGACACACTAATAAACAATCCAGCATGCTTTACTCTTAATGGAAGATCCAGTCCTAAAATTCACTACAAAACTAAAGTTAACCAAGAGAGTTTTGAATTATAAGAGCAAAAAATTATAAGGGAAAAAAAAAGGATTTATTACCTAACATGTGCATTGTGAAGCTGTACTATTACAATTGTCATCAAGGAATCATGATGTCAACAAAGTCCACCCAGGAACCAACCAGGATGTAAAAATCATACACTTAATTGGAATGCAAAAGTCATTATCAATCAAACCCTAACCAGGTCAATCTCAGCAACTTAGCTAGAACCTAGGTCAGAATAAAAACTAAAAACTACCAGGCTCATAGCTGAGTGGTAAATGACCCCTCTCTTAACTACCAAAACAAACAAACAAACAAACAAAAAACAAAGTCCACAGGAATAAGCGAGGTTCCTGTAAACCTAAGCTTCTCTCCTGCAGGAAAACCATGTTTGGAGGTTTGATTATTCTTATTAATTAATTAATTAATTTTTTGCTATTGAACGCAATGGCGCTCGACTACTGAGCTCCATCCCCAGCCCTATTTGGCATTTTATTTCGAGGCTGGGTCTCCCTGAGTCTATAAGTGCCTCACAAACTTGCCCAGGCTGGCCTTGACCTCGCAATCCTTCTGCATCAGGCCCTCACCCCAGCCACTGGGATGACAGGTGTGCGCCATAGCCCGACTTGGAGATTGGATTTCTAGTGGTCCCACCTGTCAATCACCACAGCCCGGGAAGATGCTGGGTAGTCACGCTCACCTGCGAGACAGAACTCACAGGCTGAGGCTGCCCCAGGGGATGGAGAGTCTGTGAGGGGTCTCCGCCACTGTCACGCTCCCCACCCGGCTGGCCAGGGGGACTGAGGGGCTCTCTCCCCGAGGGGCTAAGGCCTGTGGACGCAGAGAGCGCAAAAAGATGGGGTTGGAGTCGGCCAGCTCGGGTTCCCCCCACAGCCAATCCCGCCAGACGGTCTCCCTGCCTGTCCTCTCTGTCCAGGCACTAGGTGTCACTGCACACTCACCATTTCCTGGTGCCCAGCAGCCAAGCCTGCCCTGGAGAGCTTCGGCCCCTGCATGGCAGGGCCACCAGGGATCTTGGGCATGGAGCGAAGCCTGGAGTCCAACTGCAGGAATCATGAAAGCACGAACCCAGGAGAAATAAATCCCATCCCGAGCGCAGAAGCCTGCCCCCTGCTCGCTGCTTGCGCTCAGGATTGGATAACCCTCAACACAGGGGCTTCTGATTGGACAGGGCATCAGTCAGTCTCCACTCTGCCCAGCCTGAGCCCAGCGAGCCTTCCTTTTGAGTTTCAGGGGGGTAATATCTTCTCCAGGCAAGGAAGAAACCAGAATGGCAGGGCTTTTTTATTTTTTCTTTTCCTTTTGAGGTCTGGGCATTGGGTAAGGGTTAGGGTGACCAGAATTCTAAGTTCTGTTGGGTTTTGATGTTAGGAAATTGAAGTCAATTTTTGAGTTTCATCACCTGGTCCTTCTCCTACAATAAGACCTCCCAGAGCATCTTTAGGATGCTGACTTGTCCCTCTGTTTATCTGTGCAAAATTCTCCAAGCAGAACTGGCCTTTCTCCCCTTGGGAACTGCTGGTAGAGGCTCCCAGGGGGCCTGGAAGGCGCCTTGGAGGGGACTCCCACCGGGTTGGCAGCATGAGAGCTTATTTTTCTCCAGCTGAGTTGAATCTGTATCTTCAGTCCATATTGAGCTGGAGGCAGAATAAGGAGATCAGCACAGAAGAGACCCAGGAGAGCACAGACCTGGGTAAACTCCAGCAGCACTGGGCTCTCTCACTCTCTGGCCATGGGGGTTGAATTCAGAACTCGACCTCTGAGCCCTTTCAGCCCTATTTTGAATTTTATTTAGAGACAGCGTCTCACTGAGTTTCTTGAATTTGACATCCTCCTGCCTCAGCCTCCCCAGCCGCTGGAATGACAGACGTGTGCCACTTTTTTTCTTTCTTTCTTTTTGAGAGAAATACCTGCGGTGGCCAAAGGATAACAGCCTTGCACAGATCAAGGCCACCCTGGGTATTCTTCCTGGTTCTTGCCAGTCCCCTGGATCCCAGGCAATGGGATCCTGCCTCCTCCAAAAACCAGAGACACCCTGCCCAGGTGTGCATCCTTGGTATCAGCTGAATACTTTGCACTTGGCAAGAAAAAAGAAAAAGAAAAACGACAAACCCTACCTGCTTGTCTTGATGCAAACAAATCCAATGTATTTCCAAAGAGAGCTATGGTCTTGTCTCCCCAATTCAGTGGTGCAAAAGCCACATAATACAGAGAAGACTTCTCCTTAAGAGGGGCTCAAGGGTCTGTCTCTTTAAGGAAAAACAATTTGGGTTTGACTGGGAGTCCAGAAAGGTAAATTCCAGGTTTTTCTAATTTGGTGAATAACTCCATAGACTCCAATGGACCCTGCTCATCTCTGCCTTAGTTAACTGGAGGCCTCGAGATTACCTGTCCACTGGGATCACTGCACCTGCAGATGAATGCAGAGCCTTGAACCTCCACCTTCCTACAGGCTCCAACACCTTTGGCAGCATCCAATTGGGGAGCCATTTAGAAAATTCTGGAATGTACCTAAAGACAATTCCTCATCAGGCTATGATGCTATCAATTTGGTCCCATGGTCTTTTCAGTACTTTTAATTTTTTTTTTATTTTATGGTTCTTCTTAGTTATACATGACCATAGAGTCCACTGTGGTAAACTTATCCAAACATAAAATATACCTTATTCTCCTTTGGACCCCATTTTTGTGGGTGATCATTATGGGTGGATTCACTTAGGTATTTTCAAATATTTACATAGGAACATTATGGTGGATTCATGCTACTGTCTTTTCTGTTCTTATCTTCTCTCCCTTCCTGTTGCTCCCCTTTGCCTCATCTACAGAACTTTACTTCTTGACCCCACCTTTCTTTTGATATAGATTAGGTTTGGGGGATTGCCTTATTTTACTTTAGCATGATATTCTCCAGATCTATTCATTTACTGGGCAATATTATGAAGTCATTCTTTTTAAAAGCTGAGTAATATTCCACCATGTATATATACAACAATTTCTTTATCTATTCATCTGTTGATGGGCATTTAAGCTGGTTTTGTAGCTTAGCTATTGTGAGTTGTTCTCTCATAAACATTGATGTGGCTGTATCCCTGTAATATGCTGATTTTATCCTCTTTATGCTGAGGAGTGGGATAACTGAGTCCGACGCTGGTTCAGTCCTAGTTTCTTGAGGAATCTCCATCCGTCTTTCCAGAGGGGTTACACCAATGTGCAGTTTCTCCAAAAAGGTGTGGGCATTCCATGTCCCACACATCCTCACCAATTTATTGTTACTGTATTCTTGATAATTGCCATTCTTACTGGAGTGAAAAAGAAGCTCAATGTAGTTGTAATTTGCATTTCCCTAAGTGCTAGAACCATTGCCTTTTCGGTATTTTTTTAAAATATTTTTTCTAGTTGGAGTCGGACCCAATACTTTATTCTATCCATTTATTTTTCTGTGGTGCTGAGGATGGAACCCAGGGCCTCACACATGCAAGGTGAGTTCTCTACGACTGAGCCCCAGCCCAAGTTTCCATCTTTAGTATTTTTTTCTTTTGCTTCTCAGTAACAGCAGCCCAGGTATTTGGGTGACCAGTTTTCCTGCATGTGTGCAATGGGAACATTTCTCTTGAAGAAAAACTTAGAAGGTCAAGGCACATGCGCAGGATTCCAGGGATGAGCAGTACACGGTTGTATGGCCCATGATGAGAAGATTATGTGGGTGAGAAGAAAGAAAGAGCCAGGGACACCTTGGCGCCAGAACCCCTCCTTCCTCCATGAGGTAAATTATTCTTGCTGTTAGTTTTCTTAAAGAAAATTAGAAATCCTAAGCTACCAGTGCCATATAGGTCCCTGAATGGAGCTCAGATTTGTCTTGAGAGGAAAGGAAATGTAAAAAACAACCCATTGGTTTTTGACTTCTTGTTACAAAAAGACAAAAACAACAAGCTAGACTTTGGGCTTCTCGTGGACAAAACACTGGGTTTTACCCAATAATTAACAATCCAACAGCACCTGACACCCAATTGAAGGGGGATGGAGAATTAGATGGGTGAGTGTGGGGGGGTCTGTGGGTGCCAGCTGCAGGAGATTGCCTCTGAGGTACATTCCTTGCATTTAAGAGGTTTTTCAACACCAATGAGATAAACAATGAGGCAAGAAAACAGACAAAATCCCCTGCAATATTCCATCCATAAAAATTCACAAGCACTTTAAAAGCATCCTAATGTTTACACTCGATCAAATGGGCCTCAATCAGAATGCAATCATTTGAAAAGAGCTGTCAACATAAAAATGTTCTGAAATCTGCTGGTTTCTGAACATTTGTGGATGACTGCAAAAACTATATGAGTCCATGGCTAATACATAAGCAAAAATAGAAATCTAATAATGAGCATTCTCTTAAGACTTCCATCCTGAAAACACTGACCTATTTGTTGGATAACTTAATTATCATTTAATCATTCCTCTAGCAACCTTGAGGTCCATAAAGAACTGTGGAACATGTCTTGTTGGGGCAGAAATATTGGGATACCAAGAAGAAAGATTCACTGAATCTCAAAGGAGAGAGTTCATGAATAACCAGAATGCAGGAATGCCCACAAAACTTGAAATTAAAAACAAGAGACTGGGGTTGTGGCTCAGTGACAGAGCACCTTCCTAGCACCTGTGAGGCACTGGGTTTGATGTTAGCACCACATAAAAAAGAAATATATAAAATAAAGGTTTATTTTCCAATTAAAAACTATTTTTAAAAATAAAGATCAGATTAAAATTTTTTAAAAAATTAACTCCCTGCAATGCAGTATTTCTCCTAGACCAGCTTTCTGGATCCCCAAATACTAGCATGACATGAGCAAGTTTAGAAAAATGGGTGAGAAATAACAGAACTCTGCTCTGGCCCCATCTCTAGTCCGGCCCCACTTAAATGTCCCTCTCCAAATAGCAACACCTCAGACCACGTATTTGCTGTCTCTCCCTTTAGAGCTTTCTCACATTTTTCCTTTCTTACTTTTTGTGGTGCTGGGGATTAAACCTAGGACCTTGTGCATGCAAGACAAGCACACTACCGACCTCACTGAATCCCCGGCCCCTCACGTTTTTTCCTGAATGTGCATCTGCCTCTCTAAATAGGTCTGTTAATGCGCCTGACAATGATGAAGGTCTTTTCTGCCTTGAAAACCAAGGAACCTACTTTTTCTGAGCTGATGTCCCTCTCTCTCCCTGAAATACCTTCCCATGACACAACCTCACACAGCCAGAGTTAGACTTGAGCTTTGGAATTGTGTGGGTTTTTTATTGTTGGGGTCTGATATCACATACATCACTGGAGGGAGGAAACCAGCAGCTATGCACTATTTTTTAGTAAGCAAAGGACAGGTTTCGTAGCACATGTCTCTAAGGCCAGGGATTTGGAAGGCTGCTTCAGGAGAATCTCAAGTCTGAGGCCACACTTGTACTCTTAGCAAGACCCTGCCTCAGAATAAAATATTCACAGTTCAGACACTGGGTGAGTCTTCATGAACAATGAAGGGTCAGAGTTCCTGTTTCAACAGTCTCCCCTTAGGTTGCTGTGTGTAAGTATGTGACTCTTACCTTCCAACAGGACCCAGAGCAGTGGACGTTGCCCCCCTGTATTAACAAATAGATCAAATAAAGTGAGTCAATAAGTAAAACAATAAGAGATCTGACATTGTTGCTGGTTGTGATCCCAGGGATATGGAGGTTAGGTTTTCTTGGTTCTTGTGTTTTTGCAAGAGAGTTTTTTTGATAATACATAAAATGTAATCAAAATAGAGCAAAGTTTATTGGCCCAGAAATCACTATCAAGAAGGGGGGAGGAAAACAGTGAGGCTTCTCTGACATGTGTATGCCTCACACCCCTTTGATCCTCATGTTTATGGGAGATGCTGTAGGTGATACCAGAGGCCTGCCCATGGACCAATTCCTAGTTCTTAACTGGCAGTAGAATGACATCGCATTTGTAGGTTCCTACTCTACATGGTGTTGTCCAGAGTCACCAAAGCAAAACCTGAGCGTGTGTGTGTGTGTGTGTGTGTGTGTGTGTGTGTGTGTGTATGTGTGTGTGTGTGTGTGTGTGGATTTTACTATAATAAAACTTTATTATGGCAGCTACTATGAAGACAAAATCAATAAGTGTTGGCGAGGATGTGAGGAAAAAGCACATTCATACACTGCTGGTGGGACTGAAAATTGCTGCAGCCAATATGGAAAGCAGTATGGAGATTCTTTGGAAATCTGGGAATGGAACTACCATTTGACCAAGCTATCCGTCTCCTCGGTCTAAACCCAAAGGACTTAAAAAACCGTATACTACAGGGACACAGCCACATCAATGTTTATAGCAACACAATTCACTATAGCTAAACTGTGGAGCCAACCTAGATGGCCTGAGTGAATGCAAGGATGAAAAAATATGCATTATATATACATAATGGAATTCTAATCAGCAACAAAAGAGAATAAAATCATGGCATTTGCAGGTAAATGGATGGTGTTGGAGAAGATAATGCTAAGGGAGGTTAACCAATCCCCCCAAAACAAATGCTGAATGTTTTCTCTGATATAAGGGGTGTGACTCATAGTGGGGTAGGCAGGAGGAACATGGGAGGATTAGATGAATTCTACACAGGAAAAAGAGGTGGGCGGGAAAGGGAGGAGGTAGGAGATTAGTAAGGATGGTGAAATGTGATGGACATCATCTTCCAAAATACATGTATGAAGACTTGAATTGGGTGTCAGAATATGTTTTCATATACAGAGATATGAAAAATTGTGCTTTATATGTGTAATAAGAATTGCAATGAATTCTGCTGTCATTTAGTTTTTCTAAAAAAATTATGAAAAGTTTAACATGTTATTTTAAATATATAAATGCAACTCTTAATTCACTTTGGTCTGCACTGACGGGTTCTAATTGGAACTTTTCTGGGACCAGTGGAAATAGGGGCACAACATACTATCAGAGAGGATACTCCCTCTTGAGAGTGTCCCTCTTTATCTTCCTTATGTCTTTAAATAAAATGATACCTGATAGAAATAGTAGTTAGCAAATACACACTAGTGACAGAAACAGGAAGCTCACATGCCAAAAAACAGGACAACTCTAGGTTGCTTTGGCCCATGCTGGTCTGGAACGGTTCTTACATATTTGATGGTTAGGTGAAATCATCCTATCTCCTTGAATTCTGAAATCCAGTCTGTGAAAGTGCCCCAGAACTTGTCCCCTCCAGGTTAACTTGGGTCTCATTGGCAGAGAAGACCCATATTGCTCAAAGAAATCACAGGTTGTTGGCTGTGGGATGGAATTTAGCACATTGTCTTGGCCCAGGCAGGGCTCTAGGTAAATGACTTTTCTAAGAAAACACATGTGGAGGTCTCTTCACAGTGGGCCAGGTTCATAGAATGACTCCCTGACCTGCCTGATGCCATCAATCACATCTGCATGCTACCCATCACTATCAATATATAGCTGAGTGATAGATCCACCAAAAGCACTGAAAATAAATATATAGATAGGTAGGTAGGTAGGTAGATAGATAGATAGATAGATAGATAGATAGATAGATAGATAGATCAAGGCAGGGATGAGCTGCATATTTGAGAACCAATTATGTATCACCCCATAGAGTTCCCTAATAATTTTGCATTAAAAAAAATCACTGGCTTATAAAATTTAGTATCCACTGGTAGGCCAGGTGTTAGATACTCATGGGAAATAGAAAAAGTGTAGAGACCAATACTGTGTGACCAGAAACTCGAGAAAAGCTAATTCATGGGCCATAAATCATCTTTCAAAACCAGTGAATACTTTTACCAGTTTTCTTAAACAAACACAAAAACAACAACAAAAATCTACTGTGCATTCTGCTCAGAAAGAAAAATTCAATCTTCTGGAATGGAGGAGGAGTTTGAAGGTCAAGACTTTCTTAGCTTCTAAATCTATTCTGTCCCCATTTTTTATTTTATTAACGGTGATGTCTTTTTCTCTGTCTGCTTCCCCAAGCATTCAGTGTTTCCCCATCCCAACATCTGCCCACCGCCCCTGTGTCCCTAGAGGTTCCACCTGTCCTCTTTGCCACCTCACCAGTCATAGCTCCACCTGTCATCCCCTGCTTCCCCAGGTGTCATCTCTGACCCTCAACTTGCTTCTCTGTCTGCTCCAGAATTTATTGGAATTCCTACAACATATTTCAAATCCTGTTCTAGACAACCTGCCCTAGGTGTTCTCCAGGGATTGGAAATACCTATGATCACATGCCTGGATTCTGCACCCAAGGTCTAAAACCCTGGTGGATGGAAAGGATTCAGAAATGATTTGCACATGTACCAAATAAATGTACAGACTTCCTCCAAAGTAATGACAATGGTATAATGTCTACTTACATAGCAGTTACTTTGTATCCGTTTTTTTTAATATTTCTAGTTGTAGATGGACACAATACCTTTTTTCTATTTATTTTCATGTATTGCTGAGGATCAAACCCAGTCCCTCACAAGTGCTAGGCGAGTAGTCTTGCCACTGAGCCCCAGCTTAAGCCCTGAAGCAAATTTTATTAGTATTACAGAGATTATCGGAGGAGGTGAGCAAGCTGTCTGCAAACTGTATACATAAATTGATGCACTTTGCAAACTCTTGGGGACTGCTAACCTGGAACAAGTCTCCCACCTATGCTGAATGACAACTGCAAGACATGTCCACTGCTGGACTCAGTCTTCATTTTTGTCCTCCAACAAACATATTTTTTATCTGAGTTCTCAAATTTTGTCACCAAGAACTTTGAAGTGGCCTTTGACTTCTTGTTTTTGGCCAGCTCTCCATTCTATTACTTGCAATCAACTTCACATGGAAGTTTCTCTGTAACTCTCTTCTCATTCAGAAATAGTACAGACCATTAGTGACCCTTGCTTAAACTGATGGTGGGGGGGGGGAACAAAAAAAAACAACTTTTCTCTGACTTCTTGACTTCAACTCTTATAATCAAAAACAATCATTATTTTCATCATTAAGGAAAATTAACTGAGCCAGGCAGAGTGTTGCGTGCCCACGATTCCAGCAACGTGGGAGGCTGTGGCAGGAGGATCATGAGTTCAAAGTCAGCCTCAGAAATTAGTCAGGACTAAGCAACCCAGTGAGACCCTGTCTCTAAATAAAATATATGTATTTGAAAAGAGAGGGGCTGGGAATGTGATTCAGTGGTTAAGCAGCCCTGGGTTCAATCCCTGGTGCCAAAAATAAATAAATAAATAATGAGCAGAATTGACCACTGAAATTCCTTCTAAGAAGCTTTCAAACTCTCACAGCCTAGTAATCAGTGGAGGTTGAGAAATGTTAGCCCAGGATCATGAGAAATATATACTTCTGCATGCATTACATGGTATGAGAATGAGGCTTAAATTCTTCCATAGATGATGACTATAGCATTTTCCTTTTGGAGAGAACAAGAGCCTCCACTGGCTCCTCATTATGCCCAGGGACTAATACCTCATCCCTCAGATCATTCATTGCTTTGTTAGATGAATTCAGGTTCAACCCTGGGAGTTAGGCATGCACCAGACTGCCTTGGTTACACATGAGCCATTGTTAAAGGACAGTTTGGCACACAACCATATACTATGGAAATGAGGTTCAACTTCCTTCCTAGTGGACATTTTAGCATTACAATGAAGTAGAATTGACTTCCTAGTCACTGGTACTTTCTCTTGAGGTTATTTGTGAAAGAGGTTCATCCTAAACTCATTAAACACATCTCAACTTCTTGGGTCAGAGTCTCATGGAAAATCATGTTTTTCATTAGGAAAGGATCAAAGGATCAAGATTTGTATTCTATTCTTAAGTTCCAAGGTGCTAACAGAATGTGGTGCTTGAGTAATTAGAGAGGTGTTCTCTTCTACACAAGTGAAACACTATCATGACAGTCAGTCTCTCAACAAAGATGGCAACTTGCCACTAACAGGAAGGTATTACAAAAACAGTATATCAACTGGGGAACTGCTGGAGAAGGCAGAGTCTCATACCCTAGAGGGCTGGGGTGGGATGGCATTATGCTACTCAGAACATTTTGCAATTTAAAACTCATGAGTTGCTCATTCTGGAATTTACTATAGCTTACAGAAAGGGAAATCATGGATAAGAGAAACTATGATAGTCGAATTGCTGTAAATCAAATACCAAGAGGCAATCTCGTGAGTAGTCAGAGAGAAACACTTGTTCAGGTACAAGACCACATTAGTGGGTTTCCCTAGAGAATCCAAGAAGCTGGAAGGCAGTGGGAGGACATGATGCAACTTGTTGTTTAACCATCAATAATTTTATACCTTGCTAAACTGTGCTTCAAAGGATAAAGGGAGATTTGTGCAAGAAAATGTTTGTGGTGAGTAAACAAGTCTTCCAGAAATGCCAATGGAGCCAAAAAGGTATAAGGAGGTGATTAAAAAAAATAGAACCTTGAGCCTTCATAAAATAATGAGAAATAATGGTAGATGTAGCTCAGTAGCTCTATATGGAAACTAAATATAGCCAGTATCATTGAGTATTTAGTTTCCAACACTTTTCTATTTGTTTTAAAAATATAAGTGTAAAAAATTGTAATCTATATGTGTAATAAGAATTGTAATGCATTCCACTTTTGTGTATTTAAAAAATAAAATTTTTAAAATTTAAAAAATAAATGAGTTCAAAAATAACACTTAGAACACAAAATAACACTTAGAACCAAACAAACATTGATGCTGAATGACTACAAGTCTCCATTTTTCATTGCTATCAGAAAATACCTAAGGCTCAGTAGTTTGTGATTAAAAAGTCATTTAGGTCAGAATGTTAGAGTCTGAATGTCCAAGATAAAAGGATCCCATCCACGTGGCTTCTGGGGAGTATCCACTTTTCTCTATTCCAGCATGGTGGCTATCATCAGAGTGGGGACAAGTGGAAGAGGAAAAATCATATGGAACAATACAAGCCATAGAGCAGAGAGGGGCTGTCTTAGTTTTTCATAACAATTTGTTTCTCAAAAACTCATTCCAAGAGACTAGCGTCCATTCTTCCTAAGGGAGGTGTCCCCAATGACTGAATTAATACCCAGTAGACAGCACATATGGTAGCACTGAGGTTTCACTGCCTCAGTGCTACCATAATGAGGACAAAGTGTCCAAATCCTAAGTTTGTTTGGGGAAAAATGATATCCAAGCCATAGAAGACACACAAGGCATGAAGTTATAGTCCATGACAAAGATAAAAACCAGGACTGAAGGACAAATCTGTAAGCTTAGCAAAATGTTTCTATACTATTGAAACTAATTTGGCATTAATATAAACTGATTATCATAAACTTAAGATGTTAGAGCTCCCAGAACAATCACTAAGGAAAAACTAAAACATGAGCCAAAAGAAAATAAAATCAAAATGGTACACAAGAAAAATTAATCATTAATAGGCAATAATGGAAAAATTGATAAACCAAAATCATACAAGTAGAAAACAAGTGGCAACATAGAAAAAGCATTTGGTTCATTATTATTACATTTTTCATTACTATTCCTACATATAGATCCAATTTGTTCCAATTTTAGAAAACATATTGATCAAGTTGGGCATGCAGCACACATATGTGACTCTAGAAACTCAGAAGGTTGAGGTAAGAGGACTGCAAGTTTGAGGGCAAACTCGGTGACTTATGGAGATCCTGTCTAAGTCATCATCATCTGGGCAAAGTGGCTCAATGCTGTCACTAAGCTACATGTGAGACTGAGGTTAGGGTATTACAAGTTTGATGCTGGCATCAGCAACTTAGAGTAACACTGTCTGAAAATAAAATATAATAATATTAAAAAGTGGCTGGGAATGTAGCCCCGTATTAAGGCACCTTTGGGTGAAAGACCTAGAATCAAATAAAATTGTTCTGCTGTCTACATCAGATTCACTTTAGATTCCAAAACAAAGATGGGATGAAAATAAATACAAAAATAAATATAAAAATATATAAATAGTAATCAAGAGCCCACCACAGTAGTTCAGTGACTTGGAAGGCTGAGGCAAAAGGATCATAAATTCAAAACTGCAGGTGATCAAAATAGAGTTCATCTTAGTGAAATGGTCTAGCTGCAAAATAAAAGCTAAGAAAGGTAAAGCAGGGGAAAAAATACCCCACAGGATAAAGAGAGTAATTTTAAAAGCAGGGTTTCGATGGGCTATCCAATCTTAGGGATGAAGCTTCCAAACTCAAAAGAGCAAAATGGAGCCTATGTTTGCTTTATTTATATCAGGGAATATCAAATGTTTTCCATGTAATGTTTTTTTGCCAAATAAGGTAGAAAATGGGCTTTGCAGTTCCCATTGGGTTATGCCCAACTTCAGAGCTAGAAGAGGGGTCTTCCTGGTAGAGCAGAGATAGAGTCATGTGCCTTGGGCATCTACTGCACTCTGGGGAGCTGCGGATAGTTCCCAAGGTTAGACATAAATCTCCATGGCTCCATACCCAGAGAAGACCCTCAAGTAATTCACGGGTGGCACCCTGAATATTCCCCCTTTTTACTTTGCAATAGAAAATGATGAGACATTATTTTAAGTTCCCAGATTCGTGTTCTGAGGGTATGATAACCTATTATCACAATACAAAAAAAAACTAGTAGCAAACATCTCATACCAATAATATACCATGCAGAGTGTTTCAGTGTGTTTCCAGGGTTAAAGCCATTCTATTCTTGAAGTATTTCCAGTTAGAGAAGTGGGATCCAAAAGATTAATTTTGCTTTTTTGAACATCCTGGATGTTGTGATGTAGCTCCATAAGATACAGGCTATTATTATTGCTATGCCAAATACACATTACATGATTTAACCTTCTCCAAATCCCACAGGGAAGCCTTATATTTGGCTACAGTAACAGAGAACTTCATAGTCAGAAAGTATTTAAATCTTTCAAATGAAAGAGCAGAAAGCTCATTACCAATATTTATGACATAAATTTCTAAGGCATTCAAGTTAGCTTCAATACGTTCATAAATATTTGTGATTATTGAAGACCTTGGAAGTATTTTGAGCCAAATTATTAAGAAAATTTGCATGTTAAATGTTCTGACATCTAGCCACTAAAGCTGTAACTGTAGAGTGATGAATGAGATTAAATAAAACTTGAAAAATTATAACCAAGAATTATGAGTCCAAAAGCTTGCTGGAGTCTGGTCACTTGAGCATGTGTTTGTTGTAAAACCTGAAAACCAGCATCAGCATACCATGGCTCTGAAATGTGGGCTGGTAGGAAGACAAAGGAAGACTGGTGAAGGATTAATATTCCTTTCCCTATGTTATATCTAGAGATGCAATTAGGTAAACTGCACTTTTTACAGTCTACAAGGTATTTATCATCCTTTTTCTTAACTCTCACATTTCCAGTAATTAAAGCATAAGGAGATTGAACACAGGCCTGAAGGCCATACCAGGAACCCTCTTTACACCCCCTGCCTACAAAGCCAGGCATAGGGTTGTCAGTGTAATATAGGAAATATGAGGCTGCAATTAAGCACCAAACACCTTTCTGGATACCGACTTCACTGAAGGTACAGATATTACCAACAAAACCTCCAGGGATCATGGCATCCTTATGTGATTGTCTTTTGTTAATTTCTGGAGACTAGTATAAAATATATCCACTCTTTCTAGAACCTTTTTGTTGTGCTCGCAAGGCATTTGCACAGTCTATCCATTTAGGAAAGATCCTAAATTTCATTGCAGAATGATTAGGACAGTAAGGTATTGGCAGACGTTCTGTGGCAATGACTGGCTTGTTATGAGAAAGTCTCATTTTAACAACTGTTTGGACATAGTGCTTGCAGTTCCAGGGTCCCATACAATCGGCTGGTATACACCCCCCATATGCTGTATTTTCTTCAAAAGATACCCCTAGATGGCCAGCACGCTTATCATGGGACCAATATATACATGGTTGTCCACTGTAACCAGTATAATTAAATTCAGTCACAGGGATGAGTGTAATCTGAGTATCATTGGTAAATACTGGAATAAATTCTCCGGTCCACACCACTGGGTGTACCAAAGGAGGGTCTGGAAAATACATCCAATTGATTACTCCCTCGATCTCATTTACCAGACAGCTCAACAGAGCTAACATGGCCACAAACATGTGGCTACACACTTAGTTCCTCTTTGTGTTAAACTATCTGTTCAGCCTGTAGTGTTACATTCTATAGCTGCCTCCATGATGGTAGATTCAACATTCGGTCTTTCTGGGCCTTCTTCGTCCTCTTACTCCTTTGTAGCTTTCATTTCCTGCTGGTGGTTAAAGCTGACATCTCTGGATCAATCTTCAGTCATCTGAACCTTGGGTCCAGGTTCTCCATGTCTCATAGCACGTTCAGGTACCCCAATAGGATGAGAGCCACCTTCTGGAAAAACACAAGCTTGACCTCTATCCCACATTATCACTGGATTGGATCCTTTCTGTTGTTATGTTTGCAAATCTTTCCACCAAACATGGCCCAAGGGACCTGATGCAGTGAAAGATGTGTCTTTCAGCAGCAGTGTGACTTTCAGAGTCACAATTAAAAAAATTAAAACAAAGCATGATTAAGGTTATTTTGTAATTGTAGCTTAATAGATAAATGAGCACATTCTACAATGGCTTGGCCTTGAGGATTATAACGAATAACTGATTTATGATCAATTCAAAATTGATGGAAAAACTGCTGAAAATGAAAATTAGTATAAGCTGGATCATTATCAACTTTAATCTTTAAAGGACATTCCAATGCTGCAAAAGTAACTAGGCAGTTAGAAATAACATGTTGAGTATTTTATTTTACATAGGCAGTGGCAAAAATAAATCTAGAGTAAGTGTCAACAATACCATGAACTTAAAACTGTTTGCCAAATTGAGGGATGTGAGTTATATCCATTTGCCATAACTTATTTGGTTATAAACCATGGGATTAACCCCAGTTGGTCAAGATAAAATATATATAAAACATTGTGAGATTTGATGAACAATTTGACAACTTTTTCCCCAGGAATATTAAATTTTTATGTAAAGCAGAAGCATTCTGATGATGTAAAGAATGTAAGGCTTGTGCACAAATATATAAACATATTTATTCCCAAACAGCAACAAGTTTATCAATCTTATCATTACCTGATGATAAAGGACCTAGAAGATCAGAATGTGCCCTTATATGGCTAATAAAACATGGATGGTGACACATTTAAATTGTCTTTTGTAAGGTTTGAAACAAATTAAATAACTCTTGCAATGGTGTGTTCCCAGTAGTTGATGTTTCAATATTTTTTGTAACAGGAACTGCATGTAAACTATCTGAATAAATACTGATTGACTCATTAGCAAAATGAATTAAAACACAAATGAGAACTTGAAGTTCTGCTCATTGTGCAGAATTATAAGATGTCTGTATAATCTCTGTATGAGCATGTCTATAGAAACCTACTTTTCCTGAACTTGATCCATCAATAAATACTGTTAGTGCTCCAACTATTGGTTAACACATACAATTTTGGGGAAAATAAATGTAGTCACAAGAGCAAACTGAATTATTTTATCATGAAGTTAATGGCTTTCCATTTGACCAGGGAAATTAGCAAAAGCTATCTGCCAAGTATTAGAAGATTTCCAAAGCCAATCATGCTCTTGAGTAGAAAAAGGGGCAACAATAATATTAGGCTATGACCCAACTATCTGCAAAACTCGTGTTCTTCCTTTAATAACTAACTGAGCAACAAAGCCATGGAATGCATTCAATGTCTTTTGAGGAGAATGAGGCAGGCAAGGTGACTCAATAATGCCCAATTATCATCACATTGCTCCTGTAGGAGTATGAACAGTGGCAAATGTTTATCAATATATAGGCTCTTGTGGATTAATTCTAGTAAGCTATGCAGTCTTTGTGGCAGATTCAAACGTTGTTATGGCAATCCTTTCTTCTGCCAAAGTTGATGAGAAGGTAGAGAACGATCTTCCTGTACAATCTGAAACAAAGGACACAAATCTGCTGTGGCTAGATTTAAAGTTGGTCACAGCCAACGAATATCACCTGGTAACTTAGAGGTCATGTGCCTTGGGCAACTTAATGTGCTTGGGGGGAGCTGCAATAATTTCCAAGATGAAACCTAAATCTCCATGGCCCCATACTGAGAGAAGACCCCCAAGTAATTCATGGGTGGCTCCTTTCAACTTAGTGAGGCCCTACCTCGAAATAAAATATAAAAATGCCTGGGGATAGGTCTCAGTACAAGAAAAAACAAATTAGAAAAACAACAAAAACATCTGGAGGGAATGCACATGTCAGATAAAATCAACAGTGACAGAAATTGTTAAATAGAGGCAAGAATATTATATACACTTGTAATTACATATATTAATTTATATATTTAATATATATGCATATTAAAATATATAATACATATAAATAGGGAGGGCAGTTTCACAAGCTAAGGTATAAATGTATACATGTGTAAAAACAGAGTTCCACAATATGTGAAGTGAAAACTATCAGGATTACAAGAAGAAAATTTTCTACAAAAGGGGTGGATAATTTGTGATATCCCACTTTCAAGACAGAATGAAATGACTAGTAAAAATTTATGTAAAACAAAACAACTTGCACAACAATATTACTACTCTAGGTCTAGAGGACTATATAGAATATTCTGCCCCAAAGAGTAGTATGCACATTTTACTCCAATGTGTAGAAAACATTGTGCAGGACTTGCCATTTTAAAGCCATAAAAATGTCAATAAATTTAAAAGCACTGAAGTCAGAACAAATACCTTTTATAACAAAAATAAAATTAAGTTAAAAAACAGAAAATTTAAAAATTTGCTAACATGTAGCAATTAGACAGTGTACTCTTTAGGAAGAAGAAAAATTAAAAAGAAAATAGCTTAGGTTGATAAAAATGAAAGCAAACATGCCAAAACTTATGAGGTGCAGCTAAAGTAGCCCCCAGAAAAAAATTCATAACCACAAATTCTACATTATAAAAGAAAAACTACCCAAACCAAAACCTAAATTTATGCAATAACTAGACAAAGAAAAGCAAGTTGTAATCAAATTGCACAGAGGATAAATTTTAATAAAGAATAGAGTAAGAATAAAAGAAATAGATAATAGAATTAAGAAAATATCTTGATTGTTTTAAAGATTTACAAAATTGATTGTTCAATTAACCAACAAAAGAGAGAGAGAGAGAGAGAGAGAGAGAGAGAGAGAGAGAGAGAGAGAGAGAGAGAGAGAAAGAACTGAAGTTAATAAATGTCAAAAATAAAAGTGAGACCAACAAAACAGACTCCACAAAAATATTACAGAATTTTCAGGGCATATTATGAACAACTGAATGTGAACAAATTCTTATAAAACTTCCATCAAAACTCACTTAGACTTAGAAAATCTAAAAAGACTTAATGAGAGATTAATTCAGTAAAAAAATCACAATAAAAACATCCGTATTAGAGCTGAGCATGGTTGGCACACACCTGTATCCCAGTGACTTGGGAGCCTGAGGCAGGAGGATCTTGAGTTCAAAGGAGCTTCAGCAAAAGCTAAGTGCTGAGTAACTCAGTGAGACCCTGTCTTTAAACAAAATACAAAATAGGGCTGGGGATGTTACTCTGTGGTCAAGGGACACTGAGTTCAATATCTGGTACCAAACAACAACAAAAATCCTATTAGAAATGCGAAGTGAAACTACCAAACTATATCTAACTCTAAAAGCAGATAGATGGCTTTATGTGAATTAAATCCTAAGGTCTCTACCAAAGAACTATTTGAATAAAAAAGTTCAGCATTTATGCAGGATATAGCACCAATAAATCAATAGAATTTTTGAAGCTGAACAATAAATATTCAAAGCAAAATTATATTAAAATTCCATTTATGGTAGCATCAAACATTAAATTCATATCAAAAAATTTACAAAAAAATATGTCTTGTAAGTAGAAAATACATAGATTCTTTTGTCCACACCAAAGACTAAGAAGCCATCCACTATTTTAAAAGAATAAGTAGGCATCCACTATTTATTGATAATATTTAATGTTGCTGAAATGGTAAACTTCAAGTTGAATTACATACCAATGTAAACCTTACCAAAATTCCCACATGCCAATTTTGAAAAAGATTTAATAGTAAGCCTAAAGTGAATAGGGAAGTTCAGTCAACCTAAAATATCAAATACAGGTTTTTTTCAAGAAAAATATGAAGAGCAAAATTGGAAGACTCATACATCCCAATTTTAAAGCTCAGTATAGTTTCAGTACTCAAAGAAACTGGATTCCTATTCCTCACCCTGTTCAAAATCAATTCAAAAGGGGTAAAAGACCTGACTGTGAAACTACAAAATAAACAAGGGAAAGCAATTTAGGACTCTGGTAAGGACAACAAGTGTTTTGGACAGAATTTCAAAATCACACACACAAAACTAAGATAAAATAAAATAAAAACTCTCATTAAACTAAAATTCTAATGTACAGCAATGGAAAAAAAAGTGGAATCCCTTTACAATGGGAGAAAATCTTTGCCCAGTATGCAGTTGATACAAGCTTCATATTTAGAATATGTAAAGAACAAAAAATCATAACACAAAACAATCAAAAGCTAAGTGATGCAATTAAAGTGGGCAAACAAAGTAGACAGTTTACAAAAGAAGATAGAAAAAGTTCCAGTAAACATATAGAAAAATGTTCAATATAATTAGCCTTCAGGAAAATACAAATAAAAATACAATGAGGAAGGCTAGGGAAATAGCTCAGTTGGTAGAGTGCTTGCCTTGCATGCACAAAGCCCTGGGTTCAGTCCCCAGCACCAAAATAAAAAAAATACATGAGGTATCATCTCACCCAAGTCAAAATAGATAAATTAGAAAAGTGACTACCACCGATATGGATGTGGAGAAAAATCAACCATTATGCACGCATGTGCAAGTAAATTGAGTAGCTGATATGAAAAACTGTACATATTACTAAAAAAAAACTAACAATAGCTGGGATCATTGCACACAATAAATCCCATATATTTAAGAAGCTAAATGAGGAGGATTACAAGTTTAAGGCCAGCTGCTGCAAGTTCAAGTTCAAACAGTGCAAAACTCTGTCTCCAATAAAAAAGAAATATGCTGGAGGCCAAGAATAGTGATAAATTCTTGTAAAGTAGGCAACAAGGGAGACAACAGTAGGAGGATCCTGAATTTGCTGTGCGGTTAGGAAACTTAATGTAATTCTCTAAATTAATTAATTTATTTAATTAATAAAAGAATAAGGCACTGTGATGTAGACTAATGGTCAAATGTTTGCCAAGCACATGAGGCTTTGGTTGAGTCTTCAGTATCTCATCTAAATAATACTACAATAGAATTACCTTGTCATTCAGGTATCCCACTTGGGGGTATGTAATAAAAAACAATGAAGCCCACATCTGATACCTGGATGCCTATGTTTATTGAGGCACTTCCCAATTAAAAAAATATGGAATAGCCTTGGAATTCTGTGACAGATGGATAAAGAAAATATGGCATATATGTAGGCATATATCCTTAAAAATAAAATCGTGCCACCTGCAACCAATTGGGTGAAATTGGAGGGTAGCGTGGTAAAATGAAATAAAACCAGACATAGAAATACAAACACTGCATGCTGTCCCTTATGTAGGGGAAGCTAAACCTGAATTTAGGTCGGTGATTTTTAAAGGTTGAAGAGTGGAGGTGGGAAATGAGAATGGGATTTCATCAGTAGATGTGGTGTATGTGTAAAAATACCAAGCAGAGACTCTTTATTATGTATATTTAGTATCTTCATCAAAGCTATTTTTTTAAATGTTACTGTAATCAGAACCAGAAACACTTACAAAATGATTAAATGGAATGGTGTGGTTGTAGATGCATATAGTAGCAGCAACTCAGGTGAGTGAGGCAGGTGGTCACCCTTCAGAATGTAGCACAATCTTGTCTCAAAACCAAAAAAAAAAAAAAAAAAAAAAAAAAAAAAAGACCTGGGGATAAATTTCAGTGGTAAGTGTTCCTAGATTCAAACTCATTACTGTAAAAAAAAAATAACTGGAATAGAATTTAAAAATAGATCCTTATATTTATGGTTGATTATTTTTCAAGGAGAATGTCAAGAAGTTATAGGAAAAATGTTTTCAAATCATCTGGAACAACTATCTATATAAAACTTGGAACACGATCTCAAACAGTATCTCACACTCCACAGAATTAATTTTAAAAGGAAGAAAGATGTAAATATGAGAATTGGAACTACTGGCCCCAAACTAATATCTGTATATATGTTGCTTCCTCGTGTAGTCATAAATATATTGTTGAGAGCCACAAAATGAAAAATATTATAATTTTGTGGGCATATTTTTTAACAAATTATGAATTATCATGAAAATGGTTCTCATTTTCACTGTACTCGCAGAAGTGTCAACAGAGTCAATATTAAGCCTATTATATTCAGAAATGTCTTTGTTCCTTTAATAATTATTAGTTGATACTGAAAATTGAACTCAGGGGTGCTTTACCCCTGAGTTACATCTCCAGTGCCCTTGTTCATTTTTAAATTTTATTTTTAAGAGTGAATTTCAGTTACACATCATATTAGGGTTTATTTTGACATGAAATCATACCACTTTTAGAAGGTTGTTGGTTATTCTAAATGAGAAGAGTAGCATGACTAAAAGAAATACAAATATTAAATAGCCATCACCACATCTAAACTAATGAAAACTTCCTCAACTGTTTTTTATGAGTTTTATGCTTCCATTTATTACACAAAGGCCTTGATCCATTTTTTTAAAATATTTTTGTATATGATGGGAGGTATGTATCCAAATATTTCTTTTCTTGTGGATTATCTAGTCATTCCAGGGCTATTTTTGCTTTTCCTTTTACTCTTGAAAAATATAAGCCACAAGCGGGTGTGTGTGTGCGTGTGCAAGCACATGTGCATGTGTGCATAATCCATCTGAACCCCAGTTACAAATTGCCATCCCTGATCTGCACAGTCAGATGAACTAAGACCACTCGTGTGAATTTACAGGGACACCAAATAAAACACAGACACACTTTACCTTTACACAAGCTTCAGGATGGCTTCTCCACTCTCAGCCTCAGGCTCCCCATAAAGGAAGGCAAGAGAAAGTCAAGAGAGTTTGGTGAGAGAGAGAGAGTGTCCACGTTCTTCCCAGAGATTTTATTGGAGAGACTCTTGTTCTTAGAAAGTTTTATTCAAAAGGGCCAGAAGAGGCAGGGTTACAAGGGACAGGTGAGTGTACCTCAACCCTCACATGTAACACCCACATCTGAAGACCTGCTTCTATCTGAGCTGGGACAATGTCCAAGTCACCACAAATGTAGTGATTGGTCAGAGTCTCCTGCTTCAGGACTGAAAGGAGTGGGTCATTCAGAGAGGCTCTCCACATATTCAATTCCCCTTCTTTTTTTGAAAAAAACAGGTGATGGGTCATTATTTCAAGTCTTGTTCTGGGGGTATTATATTCTACAATTACAACACAAGAGAGAATTAGTAGCAATGAGAATACAAGTATACACATGCAGAGTGTTTAAGAATTTTTCCAGGGTTAAAGCTGTTTAACTTTTTAAGTATTTGTTCAGCTAAAGAAGTAGGATCTGAAAAATCAAACTTACTTGTTTGTATATCTTGAATCTGATGAAGCAACTCCAAAACATCCAAGCTGTTATCATTATTCTGCCAAATATCCAACAAATGGTTTTGAACCTTCTCCCAATACCATTAAGAAGCATTGCATTTGGCAGCAGTAACACTCACAATACTTTTGGCTAGCATGACATTTAAGTCTTTCCTTGAATTTCAAAGTGGAAAGGTCATTACCTATATTCACGAGAGCAGCCTCCAAGGCATTTAGCTTGGTCTCAATCCTTTCATCAACATTTATTTGATTGTGAAGAGTGTTGGAAATATTCTGAGCCAAATTATTATGACAATTTGAATGTTGAATATTTGAGATATGGTCACCAAAGCTGTGAACATGGAAGCAATAAAAGAAACCAAGGCAACAACTCCCACTATTATGAGCCCAAGAGCACATTTAGTTCTCACCAGCTGGGCATGTATTTGTATAAGACTTGAAAACTAGCATCAGCCTACCATGGCTCTGAAAAATTTCCTGGTAATTGGACAAAAGAGGGCTGATGAAGTATCATCATTCCTTTTTCTCTATTATTTCTGATGACACAATTAGTTAAATTACATTTACTACATGTTACCAGATATCTATCATCTTCTCTTTTAACTTTTACAATTCCAGTAATTAAAACATAAGGAGATTGAACTCAAGCTCATAAGCCATAGCAAGAACCTTCCTTACAGTACTTGTGTAGAAAGTCTGGTAAAGGTTTGTCAGTAAAATGTAAGATTCTGAGGTAGCAATTAAGCACCAAATGTCTTTCTGAATGCCACATTTTCTGAAGGTCGGGATGTTACTAACAAATCCTCCAGGATTCATGGAATTACCTTTACATAACTGCCTTTTTTCAATTTTAGGAGACCAGTCCAAAATATACCCACTATATCTACACCATATGCTGTATGGAAATGCATTTATAAAATCCATCCACTAAGGAAAGGTGCAAATTTCTATTGCAGAAATGTTAGGAGAATGAGGTATTCGTGGACGTTCTGGTGAGATGACTGGTTAGGAGAAAGTTTCATTTTAATAACTGATCAAAGGTTTTGAGTCTCTATTAACAGTATGATTAGTTGGTTCCCCAACTGCTGTCTTTTCCTCAAATGACACTTTTAGACAGCCAGCATGATTATCTTGGGACCAACACAAGGGTAGTTGGACACTATAGCCAGAATAATTAAATCCAGTCACATGGTTGGGAGCAATAGAGGTGTCTGTAAATACTCCATCTTGAATGAGTCATTAGCAAACACTGGGATGGATTCTCCATTCCACACTATTGGGTGTACTAGAGGTGGATCTGGAAAATATGTCCAGTAAGTTACTTTCTGATTCCCCTTTACCTGATGGCTCAATAGAGCTATTACTGCAGCAAGCATCATAGTTGGAGGTTTAACTTTTCCTTACTGTCTAATCATTTGTTCACCTGCAGTGTCAAATTCTTCAGGTCCTTCCATGTGGGTGGCTTAAACACTGGGTGTCTCTGGGCCATCTTTCTTCCTCTCTTCCTTCCAGAGTTCCTCTTGTTGGAGGAGTTAGGTCTGGAATCTCTGGGTCACTCTTCAGTCATTTGAAACTTGACTCTAGGTCCTCCATGCCTGATGGAGTGTTCAGGAACCCAAATAGGATAAAAAGCACCTTCTGGGAAAATACAAGCATGACCTTCACCCCACATGATCATTGGATCTGGTCCTCTCCATTGGCCAGTCTGCAAGTCCTTCCACCAAATTCTGCTAAAGTGCTTGTCCTTGTGGAAGACATGTCACTCAGCTGCAGTATGACCTTCTGAGTCATAACTTAGAAAATTTAAAAAAACAAAGCATGAGTGAGATTATTTTGGAGAATCCTACTCCTATCTCCCCCTTTTAGCTTTTGTAATTGTAGCTTAATAGGTAAATAAGCTTGTTCTACAGTAGCTTGGCCTTTCTCATTTGTAAGTTTTCAGGACAGATTGTATGTCCTTTAATCACATGACCTAGACATTGAAAATGAGATGTCTTTAGCACAATTTAGGTGAAATGCACAAACGCATTGCTGTGAGTGACAACTCTAATTGGGCAAGAAGTTTTAAGAGTACATTTGCGTTATCATGAGCTAAAAGTATGTCTTTCATAAAATGAACAATATATGCTTCAGGGAATTTCTCCCTCATAAGCGTTATAGCCTGTGTAACAAAATTTTGACATAGGGTAGGACTGTTATGCATTGCCTGAGGCAACACTTTCCAGCAACACCTTTTAACTGGTTCTTTAAAATTAATTGCTGGGACACTGAAAGCAAACTCTATATAGTCATCTGGGTACAAAAGTATAAAGAAGAAGAAATTTTTTAGATCTATTATTATTAAATGATAATCTAAAGTAATAGCTGTAAGAGAAGGAAGCCCATATTATAATGCTCCCATGGGCTCTATAACACAATTAATAGATCTTAGGTCTTGTAATGATCTCCAGTTACCATATTTTTTCCTAATTACAAAGATGGATGTGTTCCAAGGGCTGAGTGTAGGTTCTAAATGACCAGCCTGAAGTTGTTCCTCATCTAATTTGTGGGCTATTTTAACTTTTCCACTCATAGGGGTCACCAACAAACCCAGACTGGCTTTTCTGTGAGCCAATTATTATTATTATTTTTTTTTTTTTGCTGTTTTCTGGGTTAGGGATAAGGTCAGGGCCCCTACCAAATATTTTGGCTGGGTGCATTAGTTAATTGTTGAGTGCCACAGTTAATTCGAAATGACTCCTGGCATTTTGCCAGAGAGAATGGTTGAAATGTGACCCTGCTCCAGGAATAGGGCAGCTCTGGGATTAGGGTGAATCCTGTTGGGAATAGGGAGGCTCTGGGATTAGGGCGGATCCTGCTGCCTCAGGCGCCCCCGACTTTGGAGTTCCTGTTGAGTTCTCATGGGGTTTCAGGAGAATTAGCACCCAGAGCCCAGTGGAGGGAGTGTGGTCCTGGGAAGTGTGTGTAAAGTGCCCATGAGAGTTTGGGAATAAAGTGTTGCTGTTTGAACCTACAAGTCTTTGTGGCAGCTTGGTTGTTTTGTGTCCAGCCAGACTGCAGCAGTCTGTTAATCTCTGTTGGAGAGATTGGGTAACAGGTAGGTACTATTTCTGTAAATCTCCCTCGATTTTCCTAGGAGTAAATCCTTAATTAAGTCCCTCAAATGACATGATAGTCTCTTGTAGAGAGCTGGATGGCATGTTCTGATTGCACAGCAATTTTAAACTCATCTCAAAAATTTGAATCAGTCAATCACTCCTGGCAGTACCTGAATTCTGTTTTTTACATTGTTTCTTCCCACAACTAGGCCTATGGTATGGGGGTAATGGCCCATGAGTCACCACAGATGTAGTGACTGATCAGAGCCTCCTTATTCAGGACTGGAAGACGTGGTCATTCAGTGTGGCTCCCTACAACACATCTTATTGTTAGGCTGAAAATTTAAAAATGCAGGAACTCCCCTGTGACTCACAAGTTACAATGTACACTTTCCTTAGAAATAATTAAAATGACTCCTCAGAACTGTTATCCTGTGTGAAATGACATGCAATGAATACAAGAGGAAAGGTACAGACACAACTCCTGAAAGAAAAAGAATAGCCATTGTACATCCATATCTGAAATCGAAACTCAAGGATCACAGAAACATCATTACCATTACCTTGGTTTTCTTATACCTAAAATTGATCTTTAGATTGCAACATTTACATGTTCCAGTCAACTTAAATCAACATGTGTAGGAATTGTTTTTGAGCCATAGCACTAACACATGAAAAAATATAGGGTGCTTTAACCTTTGAACAGGTTTGTACATTGTTAACAGCTTATCTGAATAAGAATTTTGTTTTTCACAGTATGAGGATATGTGCTCCTGTCCCTGCAAGACCAAAAAAGGGATAGGTTTAGTTTATAATATCTTGTAAACAGTCTATCATACAGAACTTGAGGAGTCTATGCTATATACTGTCTACCGTGCCATCCCAAGGGTATAATTACCATTATATATTATAAAATACAATAAAAGAGGTAGGAAAAGTACAAAGATATTTAATTAAGTGAATTGTGAGATGCATGGCTAGCTCAGTCAGTAGAGTATGAGACTCTTAAGTAAATTGTGTGGGAGGTTTAAGTGCTACATGGGTATGTCTCTTTCTTATCCTTATGATTGTACCAATTCGTAGTTATATTTCCATGCTAGGGATTCAAGAATAAATAGGAAGTCAATATAGGGGGAAAATATTTTCCTACATCATTTGAAGTCAGTCAAGTATCCTCAGGGGTTACTTTTAGAGATTGCCTGACATTTTCAGAATGTTTCTGCACATAAAACATCAATAGCCAGGAAGGATAAATATGTAACTGGCCACATTTCTCTTAAAAATATTGAGAGTATTTCTCCACAATGACCCTCCTTTATCCTGAATAAATGCCAGCTATTCTCTGCCTTTGAGGTCTTTATAATTACCCTCTTTGGGAGGTTGTTTGACTCTCTAGAATTGAAGGATAAAAATTTTAAAATTTGTTACTCAAGATACAGAAATCTGGGACTTACTTTCATATCTCCATACCTTATCTACACCTGTCTTTATTTCTCCAATAATTATAAGCAAAAAAAATGAACAATGATATGACTCATAGAAATAATATTCTCCAAGTAAATTGAATAATTAATAATTAATAGAGATGTTATGCCACCATTTACCCAATCATGTGCTTTTAATACCTGTTACTAAGAACATTTAATAAAGTAGAATAGTTTGATATCTGTGACATGATGATTCCATACAGAACAGTGTTAGCACATTAATACTTACTTTTATTTAGTAAAAAAAGCATATATGGGCTGGGGATGTGGCTCAAGCTATAGTGCACTTGCCTGGCATACATGCGGCCTGGGTTCGATCCTCAGCACACATACAAACATGCTGTGTCCATTGAAAACTGAAATAAATAAATAAATATTATTTTAAAAAGCATATATAATGTGAAAAAAGTATTTCAAAGTCCATAGGATAGTCTCAACAACATCAACAGATTAAAATCTCTGAGGCTGGGGCTGTAGCTCAGCAGTAGAGCACTCAGAGCCAGCCTCAGTGAAAGATTTACTAGGCAGCTCAGTGAGATCCCGTCTCTACATAAAATAGGGCTAGGAATGTGTCTCAGTGGTTGAGTTTTCCTGGGTTCAATCATAATCATCCCCCCCCACAAAAAAAGAATGACTAGGTCACTCTTTCATGGAGGTTCAAAAATGTAGAACTAGTATAGAATAAGTGTTATGGACCAAGCTCTGGAGTGGATGGGCATGCATTTGAATCCAGGCTTTTATACATATTATAGATTTGATGTTTATCTACTGATGGAATATTTCCTACACAAGGCATGTATGTGCTTTAATTCAAGTGTCTGAAATAGTAGATAAATATTTTAAATAATATGCAGCCACATATTGAACAATAACAGTCATCATAAAATCGTGCATATGAAGCTAGATAATTTCAGGACTCTTTAGAATGTGTAGATGTATAAGGCAAGATAGTAAGAGAAACAATAAAAGTAAAACATTCATGAACTTGGGATGCCATTTAAAAATCTGAGGTGAATGTTGGTTTATAATCTGACTTCCATAACAAGACCCCTACAACACAAGTAGTAAAAATCCAGAATCAATAAATGGGATAGATTAAACCTAAAAACTGCTTCTCAGCAAAAGAAACAATAATGTGTAGAGAGAACCTACAGATTTGTATAAAGTCTTTACTACATGTACCTCAGATAAAGCATTAATCTCTGGGGTATATAAAGAACTCAAAACTTAACAAAAAACCCAATTAACAAATGGGCTAAATAACTGAAAAGATACTTGTCAGAAGAAATATAATCCATTACCAAATACTTGAAAAAATTTTCAACACAAATAGCAATTGGGATGATGTAAATAAAAATTACATCAAGATTTTATCTCACTTCAGGCAGAATGGCAATCATCAATACATGAATCAACAATAAATATTGGTGAGGATGTGGAAGAAAATGAACACTCATGCATTGCTCATGGGACTGACTGCAAATTTGTGCAACCACCATGGAAAGCAGTATGGAGATGCCTTGCAAAACCAGAATGGAACCACCATTTGACCCAGCTTTTTCTCTCCTCGGACTATACCCAGAGGACTTAAAAAGAGCATACTACAGGGATACAGCCGCACCAGTGTTTATAGCAGCACAATTCACAACAGCTAAATCACAGAACCAACATAGGTGTTCTTCAACAGATGAATGAATCAGTATAATGTGATTATATACATATTCCCCCCACTAATTGAATATTACTTAGCTTTAAAGATGAATGAAACTGTGGCATTTGGTGGTAAATGGATGGAGTTGGAGAATATCATGCTAAGTGAAATAAGCCCCCCTCCCAACACACACAGGAACACAGAGGCTAAATGTTTGCTCTGATAAGTGGATGCTAATTCATAATGGGGGGTAGGGAAGAAAAGTTTCTTTAGATTATGTAGAGAGGAGTGCACGCAGGGGAGGGGATATGGGGATAAGAGGGTAGTAGAATGAAACAGACATTACATATAATACATAATATATATGGAAGATAAACCACTCAACAAGGGAGGATAGAATAAAAATTCAGTGGATTAGACAAAGTTGGAATGAAAGGAAGAAAAGGGAAATAGGAATAGAAATGACAGTATGATGACTCAGACACAACTTTTCTATATTCATATATAAATACACCACAAGTGAAGATCCACACAGTGTACACCTCAAGAATGGAATGCTAACTAAAATATTACCCCATGTATGTATAATATGTCAAAATTTGCTCTACTGTCCTGTATACCAATAAAAGAGTAAGAAATTTTAAAAATGGTAAGGGAAAATTTCTATACAGAGAAGGTTTGTGAGTTAAAACTCTTCAATAAATTCTAATGTCATTAAGGTAAAATACAATTATAAAAGACTACCTGACTCCATATAAAATAAGAATGGTAAATAGGATTGCCCAAGTCAATCTGTGCAACTATGTATAATCACAAAATTTATGATTTGCAACTCTTTTCTATTTGTTTCAAAAGCAGCACAAGAGCAATACTTGCAAGTTGAGCAGAGAGGAAATATTACATAGCATTGTTATGAATACTATTAATAGTGCTGTGTGCCCTCAAAGAAAGCATTCTCAATTTCCTCCCTCATGCAATAAAAATCATGCAGTTGAAAGATATGCTAGTTACTGATGACATATACATGTGTTTGTGACATTAAGTATGTGGGCAGCTGCTCACCTTGGCAGGTCAGGTCCAATAGATAAGGAAGACACTCTCTTCACACCAGACAGTGTTTCTTTGAGTAATACTATAAAAGCAAGACAGAAAGCAAAAATAACAGACACAGGTAACTGTATTGCCAGACTAGGAAAACCCCCACACTGAACCTATGGAATAAGGAGTCCCAAATAGCTTTTTAGGGTCCTAACTGGGAAGTGCTGAGCATCCTCTCCACAGATGAGTGTCTGAAGTTTTGTTTTAACTTCTATTTAATGTGTGGAAGAATAAATACAAGTTAGAACAAAGAAAGCTTCAAACACCTTGCATGACCTAGTGATCCCATGAAGAATACTATGTCCTCCCAAGAACAGGTCAGATTCCAGAGGAGGGTTTGACAGCCATGAGATGAGTAAATAAATTGGGGTTCCAATGAGTGAGCCACCGAGCCAAATGTATTGATAAATTGGCATTCTTTAGCTGTTAAATCAAGGATATGCAGACTTATGCAGGCATATAGAAAGGGAAGATCTTTAGTAATTTCTTTGGACCTCCAGTACTCAAACTTTGATCTGGACAATACAAATAGTTAAAACTCATATGTAAAATTAAGCCAGTCTTCTGCATAAAATAATGTGGAATTAAGCATGAAACCTAGAGATTTACTCTTTAGAATAAAGAATGGTGTGAGTATTATTCTACTAGAATTTATATTATATTTCAATATTTATTTTACCAAATTAAGTTAAATGAAATGTTTGTGGGTGGTGTTTTGTTGACCAAAATGTTCACATATAAAGAGAATATTGTGTTTTTACTTTTTGAACAGGACTTGTAGATTAGAGTCTAGAGGTTTATTTCAATCAAAATTGTGTTTTTCTTTGTGGTGTTATGGCCTCCTGGAACTGTAAGATCTGAAGAGGGACAGGATTAGTTTATAGTATCTTATAATTACTGGTTTGCAGAGGGGTCTGGGAGACCATGACACATGCTATCTATCATATCATCCAAAGAGGATAACAAACATTATATTGGAAGTTATTAAGTAGAACAAAATGGTCTACAAAATCAAAACATAATGAAATAAAAAATGTGGGGGCATAAATACTCCTATACTATTTCTTTTTCTTTTTACAATCATCATTTTACATGTTTCTGGTTACACTTTTCTACTGGGTATCCAAGACTAAAGAGGTAGTCCTATATTGGGATGTTTTTCCTAAACTTAAGGTCAGTCCAGTCTCATCAGTGATGAATGTAATGGATTCATGAGAAACTGCATGGTTTCTTCAGTTCAAAAGTCAGGATGGGCCTATGGACCATATTGTTTCCCCAGAAAACATTGAGACTATTTTGCCTTTCAGTAACCCTCCTTTATTATCTGATTAAGAGGTTGGCGCCTAGTCTTTGGGTCTTTTTCATCTCCCCAATTGGGAGCTTGAATAACTCTCCAGAGTTGTAGATCCCTTAGGGAGTACTGCAACTCTATATGGTGAAATGTTAGACTCATCATTGAAACTAGGCATATCTGGGCATTATTTTAGTATACCTAGGTCCTTCCTATAACTGCCTTAATTTTTCCATAATCACAAACAAGAGAGTATATAATTTACATAAATAATATTCCCCAAATAAAACTCGATTAAACATATGAAATAATTAATGAAGACGTTATAGCATTACTTACCCAATAGAATGTTTTACTATTGCATCTATCCATTAGCAAAGTGAATAGTGAGAGATGTGTGACCTAATAGGATCATTAAATTCACGACAAGGTTAACATTAAGAAATTCACACTTTATTTAGTAACAAGTTGCATGGTAATGAAATATAAGTAAAAATGCTCTGTAAAACAGGAATGGTGGAACATTCCTGTGACCCTAGGGACGCGAGAAGGTTTTCAAGTTCAAAGCCAGGCTCCATAACTTAGTGAGGCCCTAAAGAACTTCATAAACACTATTTATAAAGAAAATATGAAAAATAAGATCTGGGGATGTGGTTTACTAATTAAGTGCCCCTAAGTTTAAATACAAAAATAAAAACTAAAAATTTTAAATTTCATATAAATCTTAAGAGACTTCTGAAATAATCAACTCTGAGAATTATGTTTTCTGCAGTTGTGAAAAATGAGACTCTTTAATAATTGTTGATTTATTCTGAAATTATATCCTTTTAGGGATGCACTATTCTATACTTGTATTTCCTTATTTCTACAATATCAGCTAAAGATATTAAAAAAATTTTCATAAAATTTTAAAAGCAAATTACCCATTTTCTACATTTAAATAATTTTTTCCTTTCCTAGGTCCCAAATACTTCAAGGGATAGGCTATAGATAAGAAATTTACTACAATCTTTATATTTGTCAAGATGTATTTGTAAATATTTAGCTGTTATCTAAGGTACACACTTTGGACAAATGCTACTACATATTTGCTATATTTTGCTATATTTCAGGTCAGAAATTTAAAAATATCAGAAACTTGAATACAGTCTTGGACACATTCTTTGGGTTTCTATAAGCTATAAATCCTCCAGTGTTTTAAAAATGTTGGATCAATGGCCAAAAGCTTTGCAAAAAAATTTCCGCATGTCCTTTCACTTGTATGAATTCTGAGGTGCTGAGTAGGGTGTGAACAACTGTTGGAGACTCTGTCACCTATTTTATACTTGTACAATTTCTGTGCTATCATATCTCATGTATAAAATAGTGTTGAACTACTGTGAAATAAGGTTTGATTCATCATTAATAAGACACTGATGCAATGTGTAAAACTTCTCTGCAGTATAAAATCTATAATGTTTAATAAGATTGATCTTCAATTTTAAAAGCTTTACCATTCTTCACATTTATAGAACTTCTCTCTAGTATGGTTCTCTGGTGTCGAGTAAGTCATGATTTCTGATTAAAATCTTTGCCACATTCTCTACATTTGTAGGGCTTCTCTTCAGTGTAAATTCTCTGAGTAAGTGATGCTTTGTGATGAAAACTTTGCCACATTCTTTACAGTTGTAGGGCTTCTCTCCAGTGTGGATTTTATGGTGCTGAGTAAGTGATGATTTTTGACTGAAACTCTTGCCACACAATTTACATATGTAGGGCTTTTCTCCAGTATGAATCCTGTTGTGGTGAATGAGATGTGAGTTTGTATTAAAACTCTTGCCACACTCTTTACATTTGTAGGGCTTCTCTCCAGTGTGGATTTGCTGGTGTTGAGTAAGTGATGATTTTTGACTGAAACTCTTGCCACACAATTTACATAGGTAGGGCTTTTCTCCAGTATGAATCCTGTTGTGGTGAATGAGATGTGAGTTTGTATTAAAACTCTTGCCACACTCTTTACATTTGTTGGGCTTTTCTCCAGTGTGGATTTGCTGGTGTTGAGTAAGTGATGATTTTTGACTGAAACTCTTGCCACACAATTTACATTTGTAGGGCTTTTCTCCAGTATGGATTCTGTTGTGGCTATTGAGCCGTGAGTTTTTATTAAAACTTTTGTCACACACTTTACATTTATAGGGCTTCACTCCAGTATGAATACTTTTGTGCCAACTTTTTTCTCACCAGCAAATGGATCCTTCTCTAAAATAGACAATATGCCATGCCAAAAAGGAACTCTAAGCAATACATAAAAGTAATTATACTATCCTGCATTCTATCAGATCATAATGCAATGAAATTAGAAATCAATGATAAAAATAGAAGCTACTCCTATACCTGGAGACTAAATAATATGCTAGTGAATGAACAATGGGTTGCAGAAAACATCAAAGAGGAGATTTAACAATTCTTAGAGGTGAATGAAGACACAGATACAACATATGCAAATATCTGGGACACTATGAAGGCATTACTAAGAGGAAAGTTCATTGCATGGAGTTCATTTCTTAAAAAAAAGTCAAATAAATGACCTAAAATTACATCTCAAAGCCCTAGGAAAAACAATTAATTAACACCAAAAGCAGTAAAGGACAGAAAAGAATTAAAATCAGAGCTGAGATCAATGAAATTGGAACAAAAGAAGCAAATAAAAATTGACAAAGTGACTGGTAATGGCACCACCATTTGACCCAGCTATCCCACTCCCCAGTCTATACCTAAAGGACTTAAAAACAGCATACTACAGGGACACAGTCACAATGTTTGTAGCAGCACAATTCACAAGAGTTAAACTGTGGAGCCAACATAGATGTCCTTTAGTGGATGAATGGATAAAGAAAACATGGCATTTGTACACAATGGAATATTACTCAGCAATAAAAGGAAATAAAATCATGGCATTTGCAGGTAAATGGATGGCATTGAGGAAGATAATGCTAAATTATCCAAACCCAAATAACAAATGCTGAATGTTTTCTCTGATATAAGGAGGCTGACATATAGCGGGGTAGGGAGGGGTAGCATGGGAGGAATAGATGAATTCTATTTTGGGCAGAGTGGTGGGAGGAATAGGGAGGGGAAAGGAATTAGCAAGGATGGTCGAATATAATAGACATCATTATCCAAAGTACCCATATGAATACACGAATTGATGTCAACCTACTTTATATACAGAGATATGAAAATTGTGCTGTATATGTGTAATAAGAATTGTAATATATTGTGCTACCATATATTTTTAATTTTTTTTTTAGTTTTCAAAATGAATAGTTGGCTCTTTGAAAAACAAATACATTTGATAAAACCTTATCCATGCTACTGTAGAGAAGGAGAGAAATACTCCAATTACTAAAATCCATGATGAAAAAGGAAATATCACCATGAACATTAGAGACATACAGAAGATATTTAGAAATTATTTTGAAAATTTGTACTGCAATAAAACAGAATATTGAAGTCATCAACAAATGTCTAGAATCATGTGATTTACACAAACTGAGTAAGTTAAACAGATCATTTTCAAGCAATGAAATAGAAGACACCATCAAAAGCCAACCAACCAAAAAATAAATAAATAAAGCCTAGGACTCAATGGATACAAGACCTTCAAAGAAGAACTAACACCAACACTCCTCAAATTATTTCATGAAATATAAAAAGAGGGAGCACTTCTTAACTCACTCTATAAGGCCAATATCTCCTTGATTCTAAAATGAGACAAACACAGAAAAGAATGCATACTTTAGACCAATACCTCTAAAAAGCAGAAGCAAAAATTCTGAATAAAATTCTGGCAAATCAAATACAAAAACATATCAAGAAGATGGTTCATCATGATCAAGTGGGATTTATCCCAGGGATGCAAGGTTGGTTCAACATACAGATATCAATAAATGTAATTCATCACATCAGTAGATTTAAAGATAATAAACTTATGATCATCTCAACAAATGCAGAAAAAATATTTGACAAAACACAGCACCCGTTTATGTTCAAAACACTAGAAAAACTAGAAATAACAGGAACTTCCCTCAACATTTTAAAGGCTAACTATGCCATGCCTCAGGCCAACATCATTCTAAATGGAGAAAAACTGAAGGCATTCCCTCTAACATCAGAAACAATACAGGGATTCCCTCTCTCACCCCTTCTATTCAATATAGTTCTTGAAACACTGGGCAGAGCAATTAGACAGATGAAAGAAATTAAAGAATAAATATAGGAAAAGATGAACCTAACCTAGCAGTATTTGCTGATGATATGATTCTATACCT